>NC_083467.1:21021501-21209001 GCF_030014155.1 Tachysurus vachellii
TCTGAATACCCTTGTGTGCAGTTTGAGTATTAACTCTTTTAGTTAGATGCCGAAAACCTGTATTTCTACCTGTTTTGGGGTTGCCCATGCTAAGCATTGAATATCTTAGACATGTCACACTCCACTATTGGCTCATAGAAAGTAGACAGTCAGGGCTTACAGTAAGTATTTTTTTTAACTGCATAGTTGGGGCAATAGGTTCATAGAAATGTTTAAAAAATATTAATATGTTACAAATCTCTCTCTTGCACTTTGGTGCTCTGTGTATGTTCTTCTCCGTTCTTTGCTTTTTAACCTGTTTTCAGTTCCGTTCTTGATTTGTGTTCTTATGTAAACCTTTGTGTTACAGTCTTTGTTAAGTGTATGTTCAGTGTGTCTTTGTCCTCAACCTCAGTGTATTTTTAAAGGTGGGGTTTCCGATTTTTGAAAGCTAATGTTGACATATAAAATCACCAAAACAAACACGCCCCTAACCCAAATGGGTCCCACCCCTGTATTGATAGCTCCGCCCACACATACATATGTAACCCAGGCAACTAATGGAAAGAAATGTGTCTTTATCATAGCTGAAGGGAAGAACAATACGATTGCAGATAAACAAATAAGCAAAAATGACACACAAGCATGATCATGCAAAGGACGGCATATATTAGTTCTGTGAAACAAAGCAAAACCAACGTTACTCACCTATCGAGAAGGAAAAAAGAGCCTCGGCGACTTAAGTAAAGTTGGCCACATATTCACAGAGTGGAGTTTCCAGAGTCAATAACTCCTGACCTAAACGCTGTTACTAGCAAAACGCGGTTGTAGCTGCCTCACTACATTACTACGATAGAAAAGAGGTGTTATTTGTGCAGTAACAGCGTTTAGCTCAGGAGGTATTGACTCAGGAAACTCCAATCTGTGAATATGCGGCCAACTTCCCGCTCCTTCAGTTCTCTCCAGCACTGGGAAGCTGATCCTATATTAACACGGGTCCTACTTCTTGTCTTATTGTAAGCCTTTCTTCGCTTTCTTTCTTTGTTTTTTATCCTCCATGTCAATGTTAAAACCGCTTTCTGCTAATGTCACACACGAGCACTGAACACTCTCTCCGCCACATATTGACAAGACATGCCCCTTTCTGCTCATTGTCTACACGTTTGTTTTGATTTTTGTTTTGTTTTTGGCCCGACTCAGTTTTCTGAGGCATTTCTCAAAAATCAGAGACCCTACCTTTAATGCCAGTTAGAGCCTGCTTGTCTGTTCCCAGTCTGCCCAATATTTTGTACTAGGGCTGGGCAATATGGCTGAAAATGGTATCACGATATCAGTGTTTCATATCGGTCGATATAGATAATTATTGATATTTTTTATGATCATTTCAAATAAAGACTAGGAGAAAAATATATTACATTTAAACATTTTTATTTTAAACTTAACCTTCCTCTGATCATAATCCCCTCAGTTATTAAGACAGAAATGTCAACAACCATGGAAAACTCAAATAATTAAAATGCAAACATAAGTCTAAAGAACACTTAACAATTATCTCTTAACATTTAAGGTGCAAAATGAAAGAAAATATAAGAAATGCTCAATAAAGTGTAATAAAATAGTGCAAAGTGTTAAATATAAACATAGAGAAACCTGAGAATTTAGTCTTGTATAATTTGCAGACGATCTTGTATAATATCCAAAAAACTGCCATACTTTTCCTCTTTTATTTACAATTTCCTCGCTCGCTGCGGCTCATTTTCTGCTTATCAGTCGCCGGTTACTAAAGAAGAATCCAGCAGACCAGCACGAGACAACGATATGGCGCAACCAAACATGATACTGTTACATGATTGGCTGTTAGAGTGTCACTCCCTACATTGCTAGGTTAACAGAGAGCGAGTGCCTTTGTTAATGCAACCAAACTTGCTTCACAACCTCTGTTTTCTTCCGATGAAGAATAAAAAATATCGAACGCTTTATCAAACACATTTTCTATTGATATCGATCACGTGTCTATCGCGATACATATCGTTATCTTTTTATCGCCCAGCCCTATTTTGTACTATCTATGTTCATATTTGAAACCTAGGGAGAGTTTTGTGTTTAGCCTAGTTCAGTATTCTGAGCTTCTTCTGTTCCTGACCTCTTTTGCTTTGTCTTAGATTTATTGATGTTTGTTTAATAAAGAAGCCCCTGCACTTGGTTCCTCACAATCTGCATCTTTTCCTGAGTAACACAGGACAGAACAGTTTGCTTCCCATGAACACATGGGTGATATGGCTGCCATTGCCAATGCCTGACCTCAGTTCACTTAATGCTGTCAGGAACAGCTTGGACTTCCCTGTCCGAACACTAGGGGGACGTTTTGTCTTGTGCCATGTGCTTTTGTTTTTGTTTTGCGTATCACCTGTGTTGGCCCAGCCCTATCCCGCCTCTGCACACCTGGTCCTTGTGTTTCAATGATTGTTGTCATTATTTATACCAGTTGTCTTGTGCGTGTTTTTTGCTGAGTCCTTCGCTTTTGGTTTGTTGTCTTTGGTTTGTTGTTTTCTGTTTCCATGGGTTGTGTTCCCATGTTCCTAGTGTTTGTAGCCTTAGTTATTTTCATCATTCATTCATTCATTCATCTTCTACCGCTTATCCGAACTACCTCGGGTCACGGGGAGCCTGTGCCTATCTCAGGCGTCATCAGGCATCAAGGCAGGATACACCCTAGACGGAGTGGCAACCCATCGCAGGGCACACACACACTCTCATTCACTTACGCAATCACACACTACGGACAATTTTCCAGAGATGCCAAACAACCTACCATGCATGTCTTTGGACCGGGGGAGGAAACCGGAGTACCCGGAGGAAACCCCCAAGGCACGGGGAGAACATGCAAACTCCACACACACAAGGCGGAGGCGGAAATCGAACCCCCAACCCTGGAGGTGTGAGGCGAACGTGCTAACCACTAAGCCACCGTGCCCCCGCCTTAGTTATTTTCCCTAATTAAAAACCTTTTTATGTTGTTCCTGCATATGGGTCTGTATTTTATCTTTCAAGACAGCCAGTTTTCTCAAGCCGGCAGTGGACTTACAGACCTGCCAGGCAACCCTTCTTGTGGGTGGATGAATCCATGAACTGGGATTTTGGGGATCCCAGTAAAAACCTTAAGAAGCATCTGTGGGGAGCCACCATGATGAGCAAACCAGTATGGCCTTTCATCTCATACTACAGTCAAGCCTCCTTCATTCCAAAGCTCCCTGCACTGATCTATATCCAGGGGTTGATGTAGCAGCCACCTGCACTGATCTCTCTCCAGAGCCTCGAATGCAGAGCTCTTGGTCCTTTTTCACAATGAGGCTGACAATGCTCACAAGCCCCATTTGACGATCATGCAGAGCTACAAACCCCATTCTGTGAAGAGGCTGACAGTGTGGCCTCCAGCACAGAGCACATGCTGAGGCCAACAGTGCAAACTTTAAAGCAGAGCTCAAAATATCATTCAGCATGGGGTGGCTGCTAAAACTGGTCGACTAAGATTGGTACAGTGCAGAACAACAGTCCTGCGTCAACATTCTAGTCCCCTCTCTCACAATTTTGCTGCGTTTTAATGAACTCCACAAATCCTGCTGCCTTTCTGACTGGTGCTGCACAACAGTTTGTTTTGCCATGGAATGTAGTCTGAACACAAAATGTCATTCGTTGGCATCAAATATGAAAACGTTTAAAATAATTTCCATTAACTGTTATGTTTTCATTATAAGCTTTATCAGGCATTATCAGCTTCCATAATAAATGTCCATATACATTTATATAAACAGCTTAAATAATCAAAGATAAAAACGAAAAATGAAGACAAAACAAGAAATCTAGCACACTATACTAATATCTGATTGAGAGCCTGAAATAGTACATTAAAGCTTTTTTGTTTGTTTAAATCATAAAGTACTCATGTGGGTTGCTGCTCCTGGATAAAGTCAGATTATAAATATGCCTGATTCATGTGGCTGTGTGGTAAAGAAATCTGCGGAGGCATGATGAGGTGTCTGATCTTCGGTCTGCTATGTCTGGCTCTTAATGAGGGACTTGTCAGGTAAGAGAAAGAGGGCCAAAGGGGACTAATGAGGACAAGAATTAACATAATTTTTATAAATTGAAATGACAGCATGAACATTTTTCAGATTCATGATGTTATTCCCACCATGTTGTCTGCAGAATTCCTCTTGTTAAAAAGAAGACCATAGTGAAAAAAAGGGGTCTCCTCAAGGAAATGCTGAAGTACTCACAGTACACCTCTCAGCAAGGTGTGATTAACCTATAAGATGTCAATGTACCTTCAACAGAAAAATATGATTATTACAGATAAATATGATTAAAATATGATTAAATGTCTTCATTCTACACTATAATGCTATTGTGAAATTTTGCTCAATGTTTTTATTTTAAAATGTTTTCTTGAATTTTCTCTTTCGGTGACTCTTAAAGCAATAATATTAGTGTAATATATAGTGGCATATAAATTTTTTAATAATGCATAATATTACCAGCCCCAGTCAGACTCTACAATACTTAGGAGGAGATGTGAACTCCATGTGGTCTTTTACATCAATACAACATTTGTTTGACTGTATTTTTATTCATATGAGGATGGGTTCCCCTTTCAGTCTGGTTCCTCTCAAGGTTTCTTCCTTTACCGTCTAAGGGAGTTTTTCCTTGCCACTGCTGCCTGAGTCACCTCAGACTTGCTCATTGGGGATAAATACATACACATTGTGAACATATCTAATATTAATCTTGAAAATTGCATTCTACTAATCTTTATTATTCTTTATATTAACCATTTGTTCTATGTTTATGTTCTGTAAAGCTGCTTTGAGACAATGTCAGCTGTAAAAAGCGCTATACAAAAAAACTTGAATTGAAAAAAAACTTGAATAATACATAAACACAAAACTGAAAATGCAATAATAGACAAAAACTATTCTGTATAAAACTACTACAATGTGCAAAGGGGCTATTAAAAAGAAATGAATTTCTGCCGTAATGCATTTCTTTTTAATAGCCCCTTTGCACATTGTAGTAGTTTTATATCGAATAGTACAACTCCACTAAATATTATTTGGTTTCATTACATTCTACAATACTTTTATTGATCAATTAAAAAATAATGATTAAATGATGGGGCAGCAACATCAAAGTATACATTTAAAATAAACCTTTATATATTCCAAAGCCTTCTGCTTTATCAATTGCACAAATGTATACGAACAACTAAATGTAGAATGGCTTACAACACATTGCTACAGGATTGCTACAGTCACATTTGCATAAATAATTGTGATTATGTAATGAATATAGCATTTACTCATGAACCTTACTTTTTACTAATGATGGTTGTAATAGGTGCCTGTACACAGTAGGTTAAAGCTACACAGGTAAACGAAGATGTTTACACTTTCAGCTCAATTTGCACATAAAGGTGCAGTCTCGTATCAAATTATATGGTTTGAAACCTATCAATCAAGGGCTACATCATCTTACACTAAGCTCTTTTTCATACATTTATACAATCTCAGTTGTATAAGTATGTTAGACTTATGTCCCACAACACACGTGTGATGGCTATAATAGGTGCCTGTACACAGTAGGTTAAAGCTACAAGGGTATCAATACTTTACACAGGTGTTTTACAAATACATATCTCTGCAATCTCCAAATGGTTTATTTTTGGAAAGGTTGGTATTGGAAGCCCTCCACAGTATGTCTACATAAACTCTGACACCGGCTCCAGCAGTCTGTGGGTCAATCCACATGCATTATCATCATGTAACCATTAATTTAATCACTTTGAATAAGGTGGTAAACTTACTTTAAATAATTCTAAAAAAGCTTTATTATACAAATTATAATGAGCTTATTATAATAATGAGCAAATAATAATATTATAAGCTCCATAATACTGTAGCTCATACTACAGTGTTGTATTCATTGTCAGTGTTTATTTTTTTAATTAAACAAAACATCAAACATTGAATTAGTTTATTATTAAATTGAATTTGTAATTAATATTCCTGTTGCTGGTGCATTTGCTATTGTCATTTGCATTTGCCATTTGCTTTTGATATTGAAACCATATAAAACCGTATATATCGTATAAGAACAACTGCACTAACAAAAATAATCAATACCTTCTGACTAATCAGAAATGAGAATATATTGTATAACAATGGGGTGTAATTGGTGTATAATTGAGGTTAGTAATATCAGCCAGCCGTAACATCTGCAGTGCCTTAATCTATCTGTAAGCTCTCAAATATGTTTTCCAGTCAATTATCCTTTGTTTGACCCAAGTGAGTCTTCCACATTCACCACCAATCATCAGCCATTTTCAATTGCGTATGGAGTGTCCACGGTTTCCTTGGCAATGACACAGAAACAGTACAGTAAGTCTATTGTTACATTAAGTTAGTAAACTGATTCCTCTGCTACAGGATTATTGTGTCTTGAATCTTGATTTTCTACAGTTCATGAAAGGTTGAGGTTACTGAATTAGACTAGCTATACATTCATTTATCTGGTAGAAGGTGGTAGAAGTACACAAATTCATTATTCTAATTTAATAACTCACATTATAAACATTCCCTGGATGACAGGGAGGGGAATGAGAACACAAGAGGCTTGCTTATAACCAGTGTCTTCAACCAGTAATTTATTTTTATCAACTAATTTAACTAATCCGACTAATTTTATCAAGTAGGACAAACAATCAAGGTTTCCTTTTGAGAAACATTGGTTCTTACTCATAACACTGAAAACATTAACTCAACACAGCAAAACAAACAGTCTATTACTATACTTCATTGTTAACAACACTCATGTGAAATCTCCCATTCACAGCAGGTACTTGAAAATATTTGAAAGTAAAAGTACAAGAAAGAATCACAAAAGAAAAAGATGTTTAACCCAAAGTGAAAGTTTATATATATATATACATATTAGATTCTCTATAAATATTGGCCCTGATCTTTTTTGATCCTGGCCAGAGTGCGTCAAGGTCCGAGTCCACCTCTTACTAATTTCCCTCAAGGACGCCATGATTGGAGACCTCATGGATTCCAAGTTAAAAAATTTTAAGATAAATTAGGAGCGCTCTCAGATGATTCTTAGAATCTTTATGAATACGGGCCCTGGTCTTTGTCCAGAGCAGGATATGCTGTGCCAACCTGCACAGAGGGCATGAATGCAGTCTGCCCAGATGACTGATGTAAGAGACCATTCTCATTTCCAGGCAGTGTGCCATGAGTGATAAGGGCCTTCCTAAACACACTGGGCCCATACAAGCCCATCCAAAAGGTGTCCATCAAAAGAGTCCTGCAACAGAAAAACGCTCCGGGCGTGGGACCCAAGGAGAGAAACAGCATACTTTAGATCTGTTGTGAAAAACCAGTCCTTGGACTTGTGACACAATAAGTACCCATGGGAAGGATGACAGCTGCCTGATCAGGGAACCAACTCACCTCGGGAGAGAATACTCCCATGCGCCCAATCTTAGGATCATCTCTTGCCTGAAGGGCCTGCCTCTGAGCATGCAAGGTGGCTGTCCTGTTTGTTATGAGCCAAGGTCAGGAAAGAATGGGAGGTTGTGACACAGGGGTGGTGCGTGGCCTGATGTGAGAAAGAGAGCATCAAGATTAAAGTGGACAATATTACCTTGACTGTCAGGCCAATCCAAACTAAATTTGGCAACAGCATTTGTCGCAACCTAAAACAGCTCTGGGGAGGCTGTTCAATCACGATTCACTGTTCCACGCCCACATCAAGCTCCACCAACTCCAATGCAGACAGAATTATAACCTTGTTTGGATCAGAAGTAATCACAAATGAAGCAAACGTTTGGGGATCCTGAGAAAGGCCCTGAGAAGCATTTGTGGAGAGCCAACATGATGTCTTTCATCTCATACTACACAGCCAATCTGGTGGCCTCCTGTGCTCCCAAGCTACATGCAGACCCTGACAGCCCAACATATTGCACTGAGCACTCCCCAGAGGCCGTAGAGTGGCGTCCAAAGCAGATCTCAAAGCCCTGTTCCACAATGAGTCGAATTGGCAGGCTTACTGTGCTGAGCTCTCTCCAGGAGCCAACAGGGTGGCTTCCAGTGCTGGACTCTCTCCAGAGGCAGATGGAGCAGCCTCCAATACAGAGCTCCAAGCCTTGTGCAGTGATGAGGCTGACAAGGTGGACTGCAACAAAGAACACTCTCCATAGGCTGACAGGGTGAGCTTTGAGCTTTCTCTGTGTGCAAACAGTTTGGCCTTTAGCACAGAGCTCCAAATCTCATTCACACTGAGTGGTTCTCTTCAGTCTCCAGAGGCTGATGGCACAACCTCCAAAGCAGAGCTCTGAGCCCCATTCCATGTCAAGGCTGACAGATTGGCCTACATTCTCCCTCAGACCTCCAAATGTCCTTCCACAATGAGGCTGACAGGGAGGCCCACATCACAGAGTTCTCTCCAAAGGCCAACAGGGTGGCATCAAGCACCGAGCTTACTCCAGGTGTGGATTGGCAGCTTCCACTGCTGAGCTCCCTCCAGAGGGAAACGGTGTGTCCTCCAGCACAGATCTCTCCGGGGCATGACTAGGCAGCCTACAGCTTTGAGCTCTGTTCAACACAGATCCCTCTCCAGAGGCCAAAGTGGTGGCCTCAATCACTGAGTTAGCCCCAAGAGCTAACATGACAGCCTCCAGTGTTGCACTTTCCCCAAGTCAGCTCCAAGCCCTATTCTAATGCTTAAGTCAGTGTGCCGACCTTCCAGGCCCTGATCCAAGCCAAGCAGGTGGTTGGCATTTTAGAACTGGTACCATAAAGGGGGCCCCCATCACAAATCTCCCTCTCATGTATCTGTGCTGAGTGTGCAGCATACTGAGTCATGTCATGTGTTTCCTTATTTAAACCATTGAGTGTTATAGTCATGAAGTGTTTGTTTAGTGTGACTTTGTTCACTGAGCTAGAGTTTGTTAACCAGAGTTTTGTGTTTAGCCCAGTTTAGTATCCAAAGTCCTTTCTGTTCCTGACCTTCATTTGCCTGTGTTGGATTTCTGTTCCTGTGCATCACATGACAAATTGTTTATATCTTCAAAGTACAGTAAATGCTGATATCAAACCCATTTCTGTTCTCTGAGATGCCCCCATGTACAGTACTTGTTAATATGCAAGTAAAATTTGAAGGAGTTATTTTTAAACTCTAAAATTCATGTAAGGTTATCCTAACAGAGGTAAAAACGTATTTCATTCAAAGCCAACATTGTCCAGAATAATTTTTTATCAGACTTTGGTGATAAAATAATATATTTATTTATACTGATTAAAAATGTCAGATAAGTCAATTTGCCAGTGTACTGGTAAAATTACTCACTCAACTCTGAATATATGTTTATTTTGCCAAGGACATAGATATGTAAGTCTGCGCCCCAAATGTCATTCATTGGCATCAAATATAAAGCAAATCTTTAAGATAATAATTCCCACTGACATTTCTGACATTGAGGCATTATCAGTTTCCATAATAAATGTCCAAAGAGCAGTCTGTAGTTACTGTGAATAAAAAATCAGCTTACATAATCAAAGATAAATACAACAAACAGATAAGACAACCAAAATCTGTTTGAGAACCCCAAATAATACATTATTGTTTTTTTTATTGTTGATTAAATCGTAAAGTGCTCATGCAGATCACTGTTGATAGATAAGGTCAGGTTATAAATATGCTTGATTCAGGTGGCTTTTGTGTGTGGCACAAAAAAAAATCTGCGAAGGCATGATGAGGTGTCTGATTTTCGGTCTGCTATGTCTTGTTCTTACTGAGGGACTTGTCAGGTAAGAGAAAGAGAGCCAAAGGGGATTAATGGGGACCAGAATTAACACAATTTTTAAATTTTTAAATTTTTTATTTTTTTTCCCTGATGTTATTCTATGCATGTTGTCTGCAGAGTTCCTCTTGTTAAAAAAGAGACCATAATGAAGGAAAGGGGTCTCCGCAAGGAAATGCTGAAGTACTCACAGTACACCTCTGATGATGGTTACAACGAGAAGCTAACCAACCAAAATGACGTAACTTTTACTAGTGATGGCTGTTATTATAAGTGCCTGTATACAGTATGTTGTTTGGGTTTTAATGATGTGCACAGGTGTTTAACAAATCCATATCTCTCTATTCTTCAGATGGCTTATTTTGGAAAGGTTGGTATTGGAAGCCCTCCACAGTACTTCTACCTACACTTTGACACCGGCTCCAGCAGTCTGTGGGTCAACTCCATCTACTGCAAAAGTTCTGCCTGCAGTGAGTACTATACACACCGAAGAACCTCAATCCACATGCATCATATAACAATCAATGTAAACACTTTGACAAAGGTGGTGCCCTGCCTTCAAAGAAATTACACATTAAAAAAATGGAAAAAAAAATGTTATACATATTTGATTATTTTTCTGTGTTTATTTTTTAGATAATTAAAGAACAAGACAATGTACATTTAATCTGTAAACTGTTACATTAGATTTTTAAATGTTTACACTGTAGACTCTCAAAGTAATTATGAAATGTCATTGTTTCAACAATTACACACTTAATTTTTGTTTCTGTAAATTCAGTTCACTAAACATTCACTATTTTGCTGTGTAAGCAATAGATATCAAAACAACAACATATAAGAACAAGTGGATTCATAAACCGTGTGATTTGCTTTAACGTCTGACCAGTTAGAATTTCAATTTCTGTGATATAATTGAGCTCCAGTTCCAGTTAAATATAGCCTGGTGCAAAAAAAGAAGATGTATTCTAGTACTCTTGTTGTAGTCCATTCTTATTTAGATTATATCTGCAGTACTGTTATCTACATGTAAGCTCTCAATTTGTTTTCCAGAAAGTCATCCTCTCTTTGACCCGAGAAAGTCTTCCACCTTCACCAGCCATCATAAAACATTTTCAGAGAAGTATGGAACAGGCAGTGTAAAAGGTTTCCTTGGCTACGACACAGTCAGAGTAAGTCTGCTCTAACAGTAGTCAAATTGTGTCTGATTCAGTTGCTACAGGTTTGGTGGTCTCTATATTGCAATGGCTTTGATTTTCCTGATTCGTGCAAGGTTGTTGTCTTTGATGTTTCGTGTTTTTCTAAGGTGGTACCAGTTTACAGTCACAGTCAAGCTTCAAGCTCAGATCAGATTGTACTGGTTCTCTCTTACAGGATCAATCTTCAAAACAACAACTTAACACTGCAGAACAAACATCCTAGAAATACACTTCATTATTAACCACCCACGAGTGTAATCACTCACTTATTACTGGCTCCTTCTCTGCCACCGTTCATAGATGGGACTTGTCCATAACCTAGCTTTAGCTACTGCTATCTAACAGATTTATTCCTCATCTCTCAAATGTTGGCTACTACTAACAATACAACCTGCTGAAAGCTACATGGCACAATGCAAATTGCCTTTATAAGCACAAAATCTATGTAATGGCAGATAGACTACAGTGATTGGTATATGGTTTCATGTTAACTGTCATATTAAAGTTTAAAAGTTTAGACATTCCTTTTAAAGCTAAAATATTTATTCATTCATTCATTCATTCATTCATTTTCTACCGCTTATCCAAACTATCCTCGGGTCACGGGGAGCCTGTGCCTATCTCAGGCGTCATTGGGCATCAAGGAAGGATACACTCTGGATGGAGTGCCAACCCATCGCAGCTAAAATATTCATGTTACGATTAAATTACAAATATATGACTAAAGAGCAATGTAGTTGTTATGCGAGACACAGAAGCGGAAGCCGGAGTGAAGGCAAACAGAGTTTAATCTCAAAACACACGTGACTCGCAGTGACAATGTGTAGTACGGTGGTGCGCAGTGGAAGCGCGGCCCACAAAGTCCTGAGTAGAATGCAAACGCAGTCTGTGTCAAATCCTGGGGAGCGCTTTAGGAGAAGCGCGAAGCTGAGCATATACACGGGAGTGTCGAGGAACGCACAGCCGAACCATAGGTAATAACGGACGGTGAGTGAGGGTGAGAGAGGGATATATATATATGGTTGGGTAATGAGGTTGTAACGAGAGTCAGGTGTGTGTCATTAGTAAGCCGGCGAGCCGCTCCTTGCGGGCGGGGCACGCACGGGAGAAGAGTCAGGGAGCTCCCTGACACCACCCCTTCCCCCAGGGGCGGCCCCGGATGCCCTGACCCTGCGACGAGGACGACCCCTAGCCCTGGGCGCCGGGCGGTGCGGGTAGGCAGCATGGAACTCTGCCAGCAGAACCAGGTCCAGCACGTCCTGCCGTGCCACCCAAGACCGATCCTCTGCGCCGTAACCCTCCCAGTCCACTAGGTATTCGAGGCGACCACCGCGCCGTCTGGAGTCCAGGACTTCCCGCACTGCGTAGACGCCAGGCTGAGCTATGACTTCCGGCTGGACGGGCACCACGGGGCCACCTGGAGGGCGAGAGATAGGGGAGATACATGGTTTCAGCAGGGACGCATGAAAGGTTGGGTGTATGCGGTACCTCTGTGGCAGCTCCAGCCGGTAGGACACGTCACTGATCTGCCTGGAGATCCTGAAAGGCCCAATGAACCGGGGGCTAAGCTTGCGGCACGGCAGTTTCATTCTCAGGTCCTTAGTAGAGAGCCACACCCGATCCCCAGGGTCCCTCGGGGCACCCTCCGGGGGCGGGCTCCTGGATGGAGGCTGCATGGATTTCGCTGTCCAAGTCCCAGACAATAGGCCCCACGACGAGCGATGGAGGAAGGATGGGGTCCGGATGGCTGGGTTCCTCAAGCCCAAACATCCGGGACAGGGCGTCGGCCTTTCCGTTAAGCGCCCCAGCTCAGTAGGTGACGTGAAATCGGAACCGAGTGAAGAAGAGGGCCCAGCGAGCCTGCCTGGGATTGAGTCTCCGGGCCTCCCGCAGGTACTGGAGATTCTTGTGGTCGGTGACCACGGTAAACGGGTGCTCTGACCCCTCCAACCAGTGCCTCCACTCATCCAGGGCAAGTTTTATAGCCAGAAGCTCACAGTTGCCGATGTCGTAGTTCTGTTCCGCCGCCGAGAGCTTGTGTGAGAAGAAGGCGCATGGGTGGAGCTGTGGTGGGGTGCCTGACCGCTGGGAGAGAGCGGCCCCCACCCCCGTCAAGGAGGTGTCTACCTCAACCACAAAGGGCCTCCGGGGGTCTGGATGACGTAACACGGGAGCGGAGCAAAAGCACTGGCGGAGCTCGCCTCTTTGGTCCACTTCAGGGTCCGCGCCTTACCCCTGAGGAGAGAAGTGAGGGGAGCGGTGATCTGGCTGTAACCCTGAATGAACCGACGATAGAAGTTTGCGAAGCCCAAGAAGCGTTGGAGCTCCTTAATCGTCTCCGGGACGGGCCAGTTCCTTATTGCTTTAACCTTCCCTTCATCCATCTGTATTCCCCGTGCACTGATGATGTAGCCCAGAAACTGCACCTCCTCCTCACGGTGGAACTCACACTTAGAGAGGTTAAAGTAGAGCTGTTGGGAACGAAGTGCCCCTAGGACCTCACATACGTGGTTATCAAGATGTCATCGATGTAAACCATGACGTACCTTTGTAGGAAGGGTCGGAGCACTTCGTTCATGAACCCCTGGAACACAGCTGGAGCGATAGATAAGCCATACAGCATGACCCGATATTCGTAGTGTCTGGAGGGCGTCTTCCACTCGTCCCCCTTCCTGATGCGTACCAGGTTATACTTGCTCCGGAGATCAAGTTTGGTGAACACCCGCGCCTCCCTTAGGGCCTCCAGAGCTGCTGGAACAAGCGGGAGTGGGTAAGGGAGAGGAGAGATCTGGGCGTTCAGCTGTCGGTAATCTATGCAAGGACGAAGGCCCCAGTCCTTCTTCCCCACAAAGAAAAAGCTTGAAGCAGCCGGGGAGGATGATTTGGTGATGAGCCCCTGCTGGAGAGCCTGCTGGACGTACTCCTCCATCGCCTGATGTTCTGGAGCGGAACAGGGGTACACTCGGCCCCTGGGCAGCTTAGTCCCGGGAAGCAGGTCGATGCAGCAGTCCCCGAGCCGGTGAGGGGGGAGACGAGTAGCCGCCTGGGCACAGAACACGTCCTTGAAAGCCTGGTACTCCTTGGGGATCTGTGCCTGCTTCGATGTCGTGGCTTCTTCCACCCTGGTGGTGCCTACCATGGCTTTGGGGACCCTTGATGGAAGCTGGGGGAGGCAGTGTTCCAGGCAGTGGTTACTCCATCGCAGGACATCGCAGGGGAAATGAGCATACACGTCCATCATCGGGCTGGCCGCATCCCACAACGCTTGAGCCCAAGCTAGCGCTCTTCCGGACAGGAGTGAAATGAGGAACGCCACCTTGGACCGCTCGGAAGGAAAGCGCTGAGGCTGCATCTCCATGTAGAGGTTTACCTAAAGTAGGAAGCCTGGAAAAAGTGGAAAAATTTCCCGGGAGCGCCATGGGACTGCCGGTGATTAGGTCCGTTATTCTGTTATGCGAGACACAGAGGCGGAAGCCGGAGTGAAGGCAAACAGAGTTTAATCTCAAAACACACGTGACTCGCAGTGACAATGTGTAATCCGGTGGTGCACGGTGGAAGCGCAGCCCACAAAGTCCTGAGTAGAATGCAAACGCAGTCTGTGTGAAATCCTGGGGAGCGCTTTAGGAGAAGTGCGAAGCTGAGCATATACACGGGAGTGTCGAGGAATGCACAGCCGAACCATAGATAATAACGGATGGTGAGTGAGGGTGAGAGAGGGGTATATATATGGTTGGGTAATGAGGTTGTAACGAGAGTCAGGTGCAAGCCGGGGAGCCGCTCCTTGCGGGCGGGGCACGCACGGGAGAAGAGTCAGGGAGCTCCCTGACAGTGGTGATGTATTGTTTGATGTGTTGCTTGAGTGAACAGAAAGTGTATTTTGAAACACACTTCCCTACATTCCTACATTGCTCTTTGTGTGCTCTAACCTCCAACTCCTATAGATGGGTCAGCTTGCTGTCAAAAAACAGCAGATCGGATTAAGCACTTCAGAGCCTGGTGATCATTTTGCAAAGCCTCTGCATGATGGACTCATGGGTCTGGCCTTTATGTCATCTAGTCAGCACACTATTGTGGACACCATGATCGAAGAAGGTGTGATTGAGGAGCCGATCTTTGCTTTTTACTTAAGCAGGTAAAATATGTGATTGTGTGGCAAAAAACAACAAAATTGTGATATTTCATGTAAATACCTTCATCTTTATCAGTCTATCATTACACATTCTTGCTCTGTTCCCGATTCCGGGCAGTCAGTCAATATGTTGCATTTCTCCTGGATCAAATTGTATCTGAAATGAAACTAGAATAAGCACTTGCTGGGACCCATAATGGAGTATAAATAAACTCTTGAAGAACTCCACGGAAAAAAAAGTAAAAAATAGATCAATCAGATGGGTTAACTACATTTCTGCTAAGCATATTCATGGTATTGATGTGAATTAATACATGCCAAGATGGATGTGCAATAAACACAGCTAATATACTTGCTAAACAGGGACTCTGAGAGTGGAAGTGAGGTTGTGTTTGGTGGAGTTGATCCATCTCATTACCAAGGTCAGATCAACTGGGTTCCTGTACAACAGAACAGCCACTGGCAGCTGGTCTTTGAAGGGTAGGTGTTCATCATCGTCTTCACCTTGTACAATGGGATAATATTCTCAATAAACACAGCAAAAATGACCTCAAAGGAAGTTAGAATATCTGGAATATAGCCAGAATGATCTAGTATTTCATATTCAAAGATTACAAGTAACCAAATCTAAGATTATTAAACATATTAGACATATGTGACTGTTTAAGATTTTCTAGTTCTACTGACAGATTTATTTGCTCATTTTACACGTTCGCTGATAAAAAGAAGAAAATATTTGCTAATTGAATAATAATATGTAAAATAAAATGTGAAATAAGCCTAGAAATAACTTTAATGATCGTATAATAGGAAGGCGCATAATTGTACAAATTTCAAAATATTATTATTATTATATTATTATTATATATTATATTTGCAGTGAAACAAACGTTAACTATACAAATAGGAATGGATTTCAATTATACCTTTACAATATATATTTTCTATTCCCTCAATTATGTTGCTATTTGCACTTTGAGCTACTTAAATCTGTTCAGAAAATAATAGCCGAGAATACTGTAACTGTTTGATTCTAAACTTTTTTCCCTTTGTTAGTTTTGAGGTGAATCACAAGTCAACTGGATGGTGTGAAAATGGATGCACTGCTATTACAGACACAGGAACGTCAATGCTGCAGTGCCCACCACAATATTTACACTCTCTTCATCAAATGCTGGGAGCCAAACAGGACAGCAACGGCAATGTAAGCCAATTTTCATCATGCCATGTACTATAGGCTTGAGGCTTTTTATTATTTATCTATTTTATATGTCAGTAAACTGTACACCAGATAGGATATAATGCTCACTAGTCAAGTTTATTGATCAAGGTCACTTTCACACAGGGCAGTTGAGTCAACAGAGCATAGTTCATATGATAATTTGTTAAAATAAAAGCTGTCATGAGAACCAGAGACTACCTGGTGGTCTGAGTTCAGTTGCTCTGAAACATTTCTCTGTTTTCCATAAATGTGAATGCAACTTGCATTTGGACCACAATTGTTCAGGAAGTATTTTATTTGATAGTGACTAGGGTCTAGAGACTAGCCACGGCACACATTCGGCACACAGAAGAGGTGGCTATTGTTAAAACCACATAAGAGGTCAAATAAAACAGTTTGAAAATAAACTTTCTCTGTTTGTTATGCTTCCAGTATGTGTTCCACTGTGATGCCGTGAGCAACCTTCCGACATTGACATTCGTTATGAACGGAGCTCATTTGCATTTGCCGGGTACTGCTTATGTGCTTCAGGTAAGAGTGTGGAACTCATCTAAAAAATAACTGATCTGTAAAAGTAACTGGTATATAAAAAATTAAAATGTGTAAAGGGACAAAATGCAAAATGACACGTGTTATTTTCTGTAATAAAACAGGAAAAAAATTCTCAGTCCCACTGCCAGAGTGGCATAGGGGCAACACATGATAAGTACAGGAACGGACATCCTTACTGGATCCTGGGTGATGTCTTCCTCAGGCAGTTCTACTCTGTGTTTGACCAGGGGAATGCTAGAGTGGGATTTGCAACCTTAGCATAGAGTTATCCCCTCTGAATCATCATGAAGTCATGATTTTATTATTCATGAGTTTAAAAAGAATAAATGCATCGTTAAATGTCTAAGACTTGTTTGTTTCCTTTTTATTTTTTTAATTAATGTCAAATTTTTAAATCATGTATATTAACAGTGTGCTTTTCTTTTTTTTTTTTAATCAAACATAATGTATTAATTTTAACACATCATTAAAGCATTAATGTAATACAATATTTATACATATTAGTTAAATTCTTAAGTAATATTCCTAAACTTCTTCAACTAAACCACATACAATATAATTTTATCCATAACATGACAAAAACTAATCCATAAACAGAAGTGAAAGGTAGGCAATACATTTTACTTGTTCAGCACCACAGCTGAACATGAGAGTTGTATTGCTACAGTAGATGGAATAGTATGCTAAGGCATATTATAGCAGTAGCCTACTGTTTACTTGTCATGCCAAAATTTCAATATTAAGGGTTTTTTTTTTTTTTTTTTTAAAAAGTAAGACTTGTCTACATGAATTGAAACAAAGCTTATACTCAAGTTGAGTTTACTCTAGTTTGTAAAGCAGCAGCTGAACTTTTATTTCATAAGTTTAACCATCTTGAAATATTTTACAGTGTACAGCAAGATAAGAATAAATTATGTAAATTGAAGCATGAAGAAACAATGCCAAATGAAAGATAACTTTGGAAAGAATCAAGCCTTCTAATATTTTTTTTCCAGTTTATTGATTAGTTTTGATCCTCTGTGCTGTTCATTTTAAATATAAAGCATATGTTAGCTGAGAGAAAGAGTCTATCAGACAGGTAGGTGACTGTGATGACATGGTCAGTGTGTGTGTGTGTGTGTGTGTGTGTGTGTGTGTGTGTGTGTGTGTGTGTGTGTGTGTGCGTGTGTGTGTGTGCGTGTGTGTGTATGTGTGTGTGTGAGAGCAGTCTGTAATTACTGTGGTGTCCTACACTGACCCTGGAACAGGATTAAACATCTGCTTTCACCACCTTTACTGTATCTGTGTCACTCCACACATCAGCCTACACACTTCACACCAACTGCTACTATATTTAGCTCACAACTCTTGGGTCATTCTCCAGAGAAAGCATCAAAGTTCTAATTTCAGGACTGTTTTCCTCTTTTATATCATAACACCTTAAATTACATTCACGGTACAGCTTGTCTTAGATCATCCTGAGATTTGAGATCATGACAATCCTGAGGCGGTAACTGTCTGTACACGAATTGGGAGACACAAAGAAAGTATGCCATATATTGTAAATACCTCAGGGTGATCTTATTAAACCATATCTTTATGAATTCATTCCATGGCAGAAAGACAAGATACACAATGATGTCTAAAAATCTAGCTTTGTAGGTAAAGCCAGGACAAGCTGAAATTCCTCAAAGGCTCCTGCAAAAAGAGAAAAAGAGACAGGGGAGGGACATCACTTGGATGTTTTGACGTTCCGGGGAAGCATGTTGGAACGACAAAAGACGGAATGTAGTTTTTCAGTTCTTCATTTAGTTTGCTTCATCCTGAGAGGTCATTCATGTCTTGTTTGGCCTGTAGCATAGAGCCGTGGCATAGCCAGACTTCACACAAACACATTCCTGGTACTGGGTGTGTTTGAGGAGGACAAAAATACATTGTGAAAAATCTTTCCCTGCTCCCAAGAAAAATCTACCAGTTTATACTCAGTGAGTCTGAAAGCAATTCAGATTTTAAATATTGTTTAATTCTTACTTTAAGATGCGCTGTTATAGGAAAATATTCTAGGGTGGAGTAGGTGCTATTATCATCTAAACTGTCATAACTTTCCAATAGCAGAAGTGTTTTATTCCTCTTATACAGACATTTGCTGATTAAATTGATTTCTGTATTAATGAATGACACTTTTAAACATGTATTTAACCATTTATTGTTACATTCCCTCGACAAGCTTTCTTTTTCCTATCGATTCAAGCAAAAAAAGACAAAAAAAAAATTGTCATGTTACTTAGAAACCAGAAAGCTTAAAATCCTCAGTCCTTAAGAATTTCCAATTATAAATTAACAATAATAATAGAAGTGTCTCCTCTCAGGCATATGATGAGGCTCAGTAGATTCAGATATTACATACATGCTATATAACAGATATTCCACCCCCAAGTGCCAGCTGCACTGCTTATTAAGTACAACTGCCCTTTGCTTTGCAGATTGTTATAACCAACTGTTGCCAAGGACAAGCTTATTATAACCAATTATGTGTACTTGATATAAAAAAGCACTAAACATCCACACATCTACTTTTCTATACCATTTTTCCTATGCAGGGTCATAGGGATTTCACAGCAGTCAGGGCACAAGGCAGGAGACATCCTGTACAAAGTGTCAACCCATCGCAGGGCACAATCATGCACACACCCAGTCACACACAACAAACAATTTAGAGAGCCCAATCAGTCTAGAACACTTGCATTTGGGTCTGAGGGAAGAAACCTAAGCACCCTTGATACTAACCAAGGAAAGTAAGATTTATACTCACATTAATTGCTTGAGCTCCAGGAGATGTTTGATGATTGTTATAGTGATATGCATATGAATATATAGTATCCTCCAGATATTAAAGGTTCTTTTGCTCAAGTAATATTGATCAAGCACAAATAAAATGAGCTTGAATAAAGTCACTTCAAGTACATAAATACTTCTGTTTTAGGTGCCTATTGTTAGTGTGAGGAACTGAGGTGTTTTGACGCATGATGTGGTGACTTATACTCATTTATGTCTGGTCGGCATTCACCGAAAGACTAATAATATAAGAAAAATAGAGGCTGGAAATGCCATTAGTATCTCATTAAGGATATTTTACATTTACAGAATTTAGCAGACACCCTTATCCAGAGCGACTTACATTTTATCTCACTTTTTATATAACTGAGCAATTGAGGGTTAAGGGCTTTGCTCAGGGGCCCAGCAGTGGCAGCCTGGGTGGACGTAGGAATCGAACTCACAACCTTCCGATTGGTAGCCCAACACCTTAACCACTAGGCTACCACATGCCACATATTTTGAATTATGCACAGTACAGTTCAGAGCATGTTTTCACAAAAGACCTGGTCAACTAACTGAATGTAAGTTTAATAATGAAAGAAAATGAAGGACAAATCACCTCATATTTTTGTTATGAATTTAACAAGTTTTTATAAAGCTGCCCAGGTGTCTGTCTGTTTTTCTTAACAACATGCACCTGCACATTTAATACAGGATTGAGTGAAACTCCACCTGACCTACATACTTCAACTCTTAGAACTGTGTGTGTGTGTGTGTGTGTGTGTGTGTGTGTGTGTGTGTGTGTGTGTGTGTGTGTGTGTGTGCGTGTGTGTGGGTGTGTGTGTGTGTGTGGTCTTCCATCAGCTCATGATTCCTATCACTGTCATTCACAGCTGGCCTAATTTGGAAAGACTGGTGTAGTAAACGCTCCGAAGTACTTTGGTGTCCATGTTGACACCACGCTCCAGCACTTTCTGGGTCAACTCTGCCTATTATAAGAATAGAGCCTGCTGTGAGTAACATAAAAGATGCAGCAACAATGATAGTTATTTGAAAAATTTTCAAGAACCATGTAATGAGAAACCTCTAGGATGCCACAATTGACAGACTAGCTTTTAAGAACAATGCATCACTTGTTCTCTGGTATAAACTAGGATTAAAAGTATAGTCTGAGGCACTAAATAAATTATGCTGTGTTATGTGGTGAATGTAAAGTATGTCTTGGAGTTAAATGGCATTTAAGCCAGATGTTAACCAAAGCCAGACAGTCTTCATATGATTAAGGTCTCCAGCTAAATTTACTCATGTATATGCCTGTATGCCTGGATCTGGATAACAATAGAATAAGTGCTTAATTATCCATAAAACACTTGTGCATTCCCATTGAATTTTACTGAACTAAATTTAGTCTCAAACCCACAAAGCATCTGCTATATGCTCACAAAGCACTTATTAGGAGCTCCTCACAAATACTGGTTAGGGCCTCCCTTTGCACTTGAAACAGATTCAATTCATTGTGGCATAGATCCACAAGATGTTGGAAACATTCCTTTGAAATTCTGGTTGAGATTATTATATCACGCAATCGCTGCAGGTTTTTCAGGAGCACTCTCATGCTTTGAGTCACTCATTCTACCACATCCCAAAGGTGTTCTAATCTATTCAGATATGGTGACTGGACAGGCCACTGAAGAAAACTCAGTGTCATGTTCTGAAACCAGTTTAAGACAACTTTTGCTTTTGTCACATGGTGCATTAACATGCTGGATGCAATCAATCGAAGATGCATGAATTGCAGCCATGAAGGTATGCACAGGGTTAACAACAATACTCAAATAGGCTGTGACATTTGAACAATGATTGATATGCTTTGGTTTGACCTCCATCAGCCTGGACTGTTGACGCAAGGCAGGTTGGGTCTATGATTCTATGCTGTCTCTAGCACCTGTGTACAAAATTCTGACTCTACCATCTTTGTGCCTCAGTATAAATGAAAATCCAGTAGCCAGTATGTTTTTCCAGTCTTCAAATGTCTAGTTTTGGTGAGCATATGACCACTGCAGCCTTGGCTTTCTGTTTGTGACTGACAGAAGTGGAACCCAACAGTCTTCTGCTGTTGTAGCAAATCTGCCTCAAAGTTTGAAATATTGTGCATTGGGCAATACTTTTACTACTCACCACAATAGTAACCCACAAAAAGGGTTATCTGAATTATTGTAGCCTTTCTGCTTTCAGCTCCAACCAGTCTAGCACTTCTCTGTTGAACCCTCTCATCTCCGTCAGCAGATCTGCCACTCACTGGATGTTTTTTTTTCTACAGCATCATTCTGAGACTGTTGGGTGTCAAAGTGCCTGAAGATTAGCAGTTAAAGAAATATTTAAAAACAGCCAGACTGGCACCAACAATCATGCCATAATCAAAATCACTGAGACCACATTTTTCCCCATTCTGGTGGTTAATGTGAACTTTACCTGAAGCTGCTTACCTGTATCTGCATGCTTTTATGCAATACACTGCTGCCAAATAACCGGCTAATTAGACAAATTTATGAAGGTGTAGGTGTAGGTGTTCCTAATAAAGTGCTTTGCGAGTGTATTTTACAGATTTAGCTAACCACAAGGTTCCATATATACTGTAGGTGTAATGCAATAGTCCTTTAAGTATCTCTTTTCTGTCCTCCAAATATCCATATCTTTATCTGTATGTGTATTTATTATTAAATATGAATCCTACCACAAGAAATGACTATTTCTCTTACAGGAAAAAGCTTGAGAAAAAAAAGGTACAAATTTCAGCACTGCTCATATGATGTGTCAATTTTGGTTACGACAGTTCAACTTTAGCTCCATCACTCAAATTCAGAGTTGCATCTTAACCTTTACTCTCTGCTCTTATTTAAAAGCTATCAAAACGTTTAGCCTCTAGGTGTTAGAGAGAGTAAATGAAACACCCTTGCATGCTTTCCAAGAATCTACAGTAAAAGTCTGTGGTTGGGCATTTGCACTGTCAGGCAAATGACCTCTTCCTATAATAGGAAGCAGTTCTTGCCTATAAGAAACTCTATTCTTTTCTGCATTTCATATTATTAGACTAAAGTCACCTTTCTCTTACAGTCCAACATCTGTTCAACAAAACAAATGAACATTTCCTCAGATGAGTAATACTCTCACTCACTCACTCATTTTCTATCGCTTATCCAAACTACCTCGGGTCACGGGGAGTCTCAGGCGTCATTGGGTATCAAGGCAAGATACACCTTGGACGGAGTGCCAACCCATCGCAGGGTACACACACACTCTCATTCACTCACGCAATCACACACTACGGACAATTTTCCAGAGATGCCAATCAACCTACCATGCATGTTTTTGGACCGGGGAGGAAACCGGAGTACCCGGAGGAAACCCCCGAGGCACGGGGAGAACATGCAAACTCTACACACACAAGGCGGAGGCGGGAATCAAACCCCCAACCTTGGAGGTGTGAGGCGAACGTGCTAACCACTAAGCCACCATGCCACCCTCAGATGAGTAATACCACAGTCAAAAATAAAATAAATTAGTAAATATGAAAGCTCTATCCACCACGCAAGGAGATCAGACTATTTTTGACATACTCATCAAGAAAGGCAAGATTAAGGAACCTGTCTTTACCTTCTACCCAAATGGTTGAAAAAATGCATTTCTACATATTCTATGGAGCTCTATAGAGCGTTATAGGGCCTCTGATTCATTCTAATAGGACATCACAATGCCACAAGTATTCAGTATTTCACTAATTGCTTTGTTATGGCCGCAAGATTTCAATGCCATTGCCACGAAACAAGCAAATGTATTCCTCTGGCTTAAAATGTTGTGCGAATGTCACACATAGATTCCAGTTGTTTGTCAGGAATGATGATAATGTCTATTCACAATCATGAATCTGGTGATTCATGAATTCATGAATCATGAATAATCTGGTGGCTTAAGGTGGCATGGCTCATGGTCGGTCCACTTCTTTTAGTAGTGTCTAAAGCTCTGTGTGCACACACGCCAATGGCTCGGATAGGACACGTAATGAAAGGAATATGCACCAGCAAGTCCATATAAGGGCATCACATTACTCCAGCTTCCTTTTGTCTGAAGGAAGCGCGAGTGAATGCCCGGAGTGTGGCAAGTGACGCTTCTCCTTCCCTTCTTAGAGAACCGGGTTACATATGCAACTAGGTGTAGTTCCCTTTCGAGGGATCTCGATGCTGCTTCAAGGCTGATGCTATAGGAACGTCAATACCCACACCACCACACACTAGTCGATGACTGTGCCAGAGGCCACAAGCAGACTTGGAACAGAACATGATAAAGGTGTGCAGAGAGGCCCAGACTGCTACAGCACAAATTTCTTCAAGGGAAACACCCCTGGCCAGGGCACTAGATGAGGTGATCTTGTTCTTAAAAGCACTCCACGGGCCTCATCACCTGACGTGACAGGAAGTCTGCATCCTGATTTACATGCCCTGGGATGGAAATCGCTCTCAGTGAAAGAAACCTGGTCTATGCCCAGAGCAGAATCTAGAACCAGAACCAGAGCCTGCCTGGAGATGACAAACCTAAGGTCCTCTCTCGCCTGACAGGTCTGGACCTGGGCACACTAAACGGCTTCCCTAGCATTTTTAACGGGGGACTTGCCCTTTTCTTTGCTCTGAGTCAGCTACGAGGGGGCCCGATGTGGATAGAAGATCCCAGGCTCTTTAATGCACAAAAATTCCCTAAACTTTACTGACTGGCACTTCACCTACTGGTGCCTGTCAAGAACAGCACACACTGCTTCGCCAAACTAGCCCCAAGGCGAAATCGAGGCATCCAGAAGAAAGGACCTAACCCTGTCCTTGATCCCTGTTAAAATAAGCCTCAGGTGCCGCTCTGTGGCAACTAGCTCAACCATGGCACAGGCCATCTTTCGGACGTCAAGCTCTTTTAACAGGTCAGCCTGGTAGGCATGCAAGACCACCATGGTGTGCAAGGGGTCAGGAGAAATCGCCATGCAAGCTCCTGAATCCAAAACTGAGAGATCGGCATCAGGGGAGAGGGCAAGAAAAAGGAACTGACGGCGAACCCCATCCTCAAAGTCGTCGCACCTCCTTGGCGGACCTGGGACCTGAACCATGAGGCGCAGACGCTTAGGAAAATGCAATAGCATAATGCTTTGAAAAATTTACAGAACTGAGCTAACTGGCAGAATTGAGTAAAACCTAATGTCTTCAAAGTTACATGCGCTTTGTCTTCTGTGATGCTTTTCTGTTTATCATGTTTCTGGCTATGCAACTGATAGAAGATCAGTAGTTTCTAAAATATTTTAACCAACCATTCTGTTCAAAATTCTATGTCTTGAATTGAGCATGAACTGAAGTTCTTGACCTGTATCCCCATGATCTTATGCATTGTGCTACTGCCACATAATTGGTTGATTAAATGTACAGGTGTACTAAAAGAAAGCTCACTGAAACCTATTAAAGCATACAGAAATGTCAAAAGTGTAAGGCAGGTGATTGATGATGTCTGCATTACATTACCTGTTTTAGAGTTTTTTCATAGTTCTCTGAGACCTAATACCTAAACAGTTCCTTTTCCCCAGAGTTTAGATATGTTCAAGACAATCCTTTCACCAACAGTATGAACAGGTTGGAAAAACTGATCTGTCTCAGCTTGTTGCAACATTTGGTGTTAAATGGAAAGCAAAAAAAAGTCAGAAGCTTTTTTCCTCTGTGTATTCAGAGTAAATGCAGCATGTCAAAGAGGGGATTTATTACCACCCTGGAGAAAAGACAACCTTCTCCCGAACACGAAAACACTAATGTCCGACAAGGACAGTGCAATCTGTCCGCCTTTTTTTGTACCACTAATTACTCTCCTTTTCCTCTGAGAAACGACACAAGAGACAGATGATCAGAAAAGAAAAGAAAGCCATGTATCAGTCAAAATGCGATTCACCCTATGAGGCTGCTGCTTCCTGTCCATCTCTGTGATGAGCTTGGAGAAGTGACAAAGACCGAAAAGTTTTCATAGGAGTTTCTGGTTGCCAAGTGCAAAAGAGACGATTTCTTTGCCAAGTATTATTAAACAGACATCCCCAGTAGAAAAGTGTCAACAGAAAGGCAACATAAAGGCCACATTCATCAGCACACAAAGGCACAGAGCTGGACGGAAGCAGCTAAAGTGAGCATATTATGTCCATCCTATGCTCATGAAACAGACTAAAGCCAGAGGTGTTTAAGCAGACCAGCCCTTTTTGTCTTACATAAAGAATGCATACAACCGTAACTCTGGGAAAATACAGTGGCCCTCATGCTTAATCTGTCATGCACACTGCAATTTTGTCCTCAAAGCCCAGACTGCTGAATTAAAGTAGCATTAAGTGACTGCAGTAATGTCTTTTGTACCCCATTATCTTCTGTTGACAGAGGCTTTGTGAATGGGGTTCTGCATCAGTGGCTCTGCAATGTCACGAAAGCAAACTCCTGAAAGGCCTATCCCATTCATGGAACTGCTGCCTTAGACATTCCGTTGAGCAACCGCCCCAAAACTGAGCATGGAGGTCATTCTTGCCTTTTTGGGTTGAGAGAAAGTTAATATGTTAATCCATAACTAAAATTTCAACATCACTTTAAATATCAGATAATCATGACTGTTAGACGGCCTGTAATCTTCCGTGACTCGAGTCAAGAGCTGTCACTGGTGAGTTGGGAAAATGAAATCTACTGTCTGACTTGAAACTTGATGCGCACAGTTTTTTGTGCTATCGTTCACACCACTTACTGTAGTCTCTGAACAGCTTAAACCTCGGTAATATGTAACTGTAGGCAAGAATCTTTCCTTCTTCTTCTCTGAAATGCAGCAGCAGCTTAAAGGATTTAACAGATGAGTTAATGAAAGAGTATCTCATTTCTATTCTACTGTAACTTCCTTTTCTTCCAGAATGGACATGGTGACACACAGTGGATTTGAATTTCCTTTTTACAATAGAACTCTAGAAGGAAGTAAGAGTAACTTGGAACTGAAGAAAGAAATAGGTACAGAAGACATTTAGATCAACATTCCAACACAAACAGACTCTTGTTTTGTCTTCGTCTCAATCCTGGAAGCCTGAAAAGCAGACTTTTCATCTAAGCTCTGGATCATATTCTAAGTATCTTCTCCTCTTTGCGCTCTGTTCAAACAACTAACTACACATATTTTGGGTCAAATGTCTAAACAACACATCTGTTCCTGTATCAAATGTCCAGTTTGTTCATGTTCTTTCTGAGCTGCCTCTTTTTCAATGACTCTATTTATAAGGAAAACAAACAAAAAACAGCCCTATTCAGACTCTGAATACTTCACAAAAAGACAAGAGGCATTTGTCATACATATGATATACATTATTTTACTATTTGGACAACTAAATGATTCAGGGATTTAAACATTGACAATAATAATCATGCTTGTAAGTTTGTCTTGAAAGCTGATAGGGACACAAAGGGAAGTTATCCAGTGACAGTGATGCATGGTTGACATAGGTATTTTTCCACATTTTCTTGCAGATACAGGTTTGAAAGGTAGCTACTGTAGCTTGATGTTGTTGAGCTATGTTACCTTGATAAAATAATGCTAATTTCCATTAGCACTTTTAGCCAGATCTCATAACTATATCAGGGCTGTCAAGTGTCATGCATTGAGAGTGACAGTCACGCATTTCGGTCTTTTGTCACGCTCTCCCGCCACACATTGTATTTCTCACGCAGAGAAACTTTTTGACTATTTATCATATATTTAATACGCCGCAGCGCCCAAAATGTATCTGTCCGCACCACTGTCTCTGTGGAACCGGGCAGGAATCAAGCACGTCTCCCCTGGAGCTTATCAGCCACTCAAAAAAAGAGGCTACACAAGAGCCAATCAGAAAATAGCACTATTGTATCTGGGTAAGATTTAACACAACAACCAATGAAAAAAATACATATTCATTAGAGAGGGTATTTTCGATGGTCGGTTTGAACAAAACCTCAACATGAAACAGCTTGTCTCTGGACGGGACATTGTCCTCAATCATGACCCTAAAAATGGCTGGGCTTGAGCCGAACTGTTTTAAATGGGAGCAACATTACAAATGATAAATGAGTCCAAAAAGGCAACAAACACTTACATTAAACAACACCAGTCATAATCTCTCTCTCTCTCTCTCTCTCTCTCAATCTCTCTCTCTCTCTCTCTCTCTCTCACACACACACACACACACACACACACACACACACTCTTGCCTGTCTTCAAAACTTGAGAGCCCTGTTATATTATTTTAACTTACTTCAAGACAAATGTTTAAAATCAATACAAAACAGTAATATTGTATATTAAATAGAGAGGCAGGAGCATAATAGGTGAGTGGTAGCACAGTGGTCTGGATTGTTGGACTACTGAGCAGGAGGTCTTGTGTTCAAATGCCAAGCTGCTACCCCTGGGCCCTTGACCAACACCCTTAATCCTCAACTGCTCAGTTGTATAAATAAGATGTATGTAAATCACTCTAGATAAGGGCATCTCTTAAATGCTTTACATTTTTAAAGTCAAATATGTGGATACATTAATGGGTGGATTTGGTAATAAAATTTCTTCTGGTCCTGTCGGGATTGGAATTAAAAAACAGTTGTGCACATCATATTTCAGCTATCATGAACGTTTGTAGTCTCTACCATCCCTAACTAATCTAAGAAGGACTACATGTTTCTGTCTGTTCAAAAAGTTACTGCACAGACTCCAGAAGCTCAGTGCTGAATGCTCAGGACTTCTGAAGGAAAGGTTGTGTGTTCAACTGTAAGACTCCCAGCAATGCTCCTCATGGATGTAATGCTCCTCGACTAGGAGGTATTGGAGTCTACCTGTGCTATAATGTAAACTGTGGTGCAGGTGTGTAGACCTTATAGATCCAGGTGTAGTGAACCAGCAACCAAGAGCTTATCCAGGGGTGTAAGAACTAGGGGTTTCATGACAATGACATGGATATAGTCTGGGTAGTTGTAATTAGTAGGCATGGCATTCCAATGGATGCTCCCATAGAAAGAGCTGAGTGGTTGATTGAGTAAGTGAGAGAGTTGTGTTTATACTTAAAACTTGTAAGACACCCATGGTAAGGAGCATGACCATTCTTCTGGGTGGTCTGCACAGAAAGCCTGAAGGAATCTGCCAATTTCCTGGCTGGCCCTTTCTACTTTTGCTTGTGGAGGGTAACCTGAGGTGAGACTAATGGACAACCCCCAACCTTTCCACAAATGACATACTAGGGATGTACTGTAATCAGGGGCCCTTGTTTCAAAACCATAAGAACCTAGAAACCGGTCTGTATAAACAAGAGAGACTGTTGAACCAATGTCAAAAACAAAAAAGTTAAGACTGTAAAAGTGCTTGTGAGCTATGAGATCAGTGTGTCACTTTAAGCCACATAATGCTTTCAGAGGAAAAATACAGCAAACATTGAAAAAACCCTGAGACTATTGTAGGTTCAGATAGTTATGATTATGCTATAATTATCAGATAGCATAGACAGATCTATAGGAGATAGGACTAGCAGCTAGAGCAAATTAGACAATATGGAACTCTGGAGAGCTGTTGTATAATGGTACATTATATAACAGCACATTTCCAACAACTTGCCTCTTCACTGATACACCCTGTTTCAATCCATCATGCTGCATCCAAGGTAATCATGAGGGATTCTGTCATGACTACCCACACTATTCCTACCCACACGATTTATTTAAAAAAACAAGTACAGTGATCAAAACCAAAGTGCAAGGCATAACAAAAAAATGGAAACAGACAAAAGGTTAGACAAAGTGAAAACAGTGTTAACCATGGAAAAATCCAAAGGGCAAAGTACAAAACTTTGTTTTTGAATAAAAGAGATTTGAAAGTTGAATAAAAGAGTATTGATACAGCATGTGTGAATGATGAATGCACTGTTTCTTGTTTATACAGAGACACACACTGGGGCCCATGAACCCTGGATGGTTAACATCAGTGTAGTAGCATAGCCAATTAACATTAGGGTGTAATAACTATACAAATTACATTAAATTCAATATGAATTTAAAAAAAAAAATCAATAATATTTTGCACAGTTCTTGCACTATAAAGGTTTAAATCAAGTTTACTGAAGTCATTATTTATTCATCCAAAATGTCAAATGAATTCTCATGTATTTTTTTTTATTGCATATTATTGGTTACCAGCTGCTAAGATGAGAAATATGATTAACAAATCAGAATCAAGCATATTCACCATTTTTGTTTGAAACCCAGCTACCTGCACTCTTGATCAGAAGTTTGGCAGATGTCTGCCAACTTAGAACACTTAACAGCATAAAGTGTTGATTTTTCCTGTGTGTTTTGAACCAGCCTAACAGCACTGATAAAAATAGGATAATTCTCAAAGCAGCAGTTCCACATCATCTAAAATACTCAACCTCTAGGCTTGTCAACATAAACAAGTCAAATTATGAACTGATATTCGAAAACTGCTTGAAACCACCCTCATATTATCCAGCACAGGATCTGCAACCGACTAAACTCATACAACATTGCGATCAGTGGCTGGTTTTAGCACAACTGTACTGACATCGGCAGGAATGATATAATGTGGTTTGGCACGAGCCAGATAATATATTCTGTTTATTGCCCGCCTCGGGCCATCTTTCTATTCGAGTGTGTATATGGAATAGAGCCGCTGTTGGTGGTGCAATAAAGATGATAAACATGTACATAGTTCTTCTTCATACACATTACACAAAGTATAAAAGCAAATGCATTCAGAAGGTGTCTCCATAAACTCTTGTGTATGTAAGGCATGGAAGAAAAAATAGTATCCCTGTTATTAGCTCATAAGCTGTAAAATACTCCTTTCCTTTTTTTTTCCCTCTAAGCCTGTCATTGTGCAACACTTTTATTTTCCATAAGCACAAGACTACCATGTGGACAACACACCTGAAACCAAGGAGTTACAGGAGGTCTGATTTCTTGAAAACAATCCTTCATACATTGTTATTCCTAGCTAGAGGTGTCAGATCTATGGGTCAAAACCTGCTCAAGCAAGTGCTCCAGCAGTATTAAAAACACTTCTGCTTCTATAGTATTTATAGTGCCATAAATATGAATATATATATATATATATATAAAAATAAGGGCTGAAAAAAAATTTACACAAACATCTATATAAATAAAATGTAAAAGATCATGTTCTGGATTGAGAGATGAGAGTATGCATGTATCCCATAAGCTTGTGCCTTTGCTAGCTTTGAAATTCTAAACCAGCGTAGTAGAAGAGAAAACAACACAGCTGGGCTACTGTACTTTACAGAAATCTTCCTCACGTCACTGCAGCCAGCAGGCCGTCTCCTTTGATGGATGCAGGAACGAGTGGTTTGTTTTATAAAGATGGGATCTAAGAAAAACAGGTGGTATGCTTCTCTAGGCACAAACATGGCCTTCAGCGCCAAATGAAAGGTGAGAGACAAGGACAGAGGGGTGTGGCGTGGCTATAGGTAGCTTGTTTTCTTCCCCTTGCTGCTGTTGTTTTTCTCACAGAAGCGCTTTATGTCTTGGCATGGTTTATCCAGGAAGGTACAGCTGGCAGGGAGGGGTGGCTTAACTTCTGGTCTTGTTAAAGTATTCTGCCAGCCACAGAGATAAGAGCAAAGTGTGGAGCAGAGACTCTGACAGGAGGGAATGTGTTTTTGTATGCTGCTGTGATACCATTCAGACAAAAAGAAGAGACACACTAAATGCTTAATATACACTGACAAATAAAGACTGCAATGACTTGTATAACAATGTGCATTCATAAACACTCACCCATGCAGACAGGAATCAGATCAAGGTATTAAACAAGCAAAAGCATGCTGTGGCTATAAATCTTCACTGAAAGATCTCTGTCATTAGTATCCTGCTTGAAGCTAACATGCATTATGCTGATTATTCCAGTAAACACAAACTCCCACAACTAAATCTACTCCAGAATGGATAAAATCCCCCTGCTCTGCGCACGCAAATCGCAACCAACAACACATTAAACCTGACGTTTCTGTCTCGACAAGTTTGAAAGCGGAAACACCGGGCGTGCTTATGTGCCATTAAGAAAGTTTGTGTGGTACCACACTATATAAAAAAAAGGTTAAGTGAGCACATAGTACATTGTTTAAAGCAATCTGACAAACATATTATACAAACAGTGCTCTCTTTTCACATATGTACTGTACAAACACTCTTCTTTCCATTGAAATACCTGCCACAGATAAGTGTGTTTTTCACAGTTATGCAATCTTTCAGCTTGTTCAACCCCTCAGTAATCCCCATACCACACCAGTCATGTGATTTATTCTTCTCTGAAGGATGAAAGCAAGCACAAATGTCCTCTGAAGAGCACTGAACTGTTGGTAAAAGTGCCATAAAAGTATGATTGATGAGCGTATTCGTGTGTGCAGGTGTGGGTTAGATAGATTTTGAAACAGAAATACTACAGCTAGTGTAGTAGCAGTGCTGTAATTGTACCTGTAAATAGTGTATATATGCTATTGTCAGAGTTTGCTGTTAATGTTAATCAACACCTTCTGACCAATCAGACATGAGAATTCAGCACTGTAAGATTTATTGTCATTAGGTATAATGAGGAGCCTCCAGTGTCAGCACTTTCTAACCGTCTTTTCAATGCAGAAAAAACCTTGCAATTTCTCTGTAACATGACAAGCTGCATTTTATTCTCTTATTAATCTCAAGAAAGAGAGAGAAATGAGAGTCTTCTAAAAGAACAGCTCTAAAGTTGTAAATGTATTTAAGGAGTGATTACATGAGCTAACTGTGGCATAATAGGAATCCAACACTTTGCAAAGTGTTGCTACAAAAAACATATAACTTCAGGGTAAGAACAGGGGAAGATTTGATGTGTAAGAACACATCAAATCGCATCAGCCAACCCCATCATTGATTATTTTTCTATACCATCACAACCTGTTGTATTTTATTCCTTACTAATCGGGTCTAAAGAAAAATTCTTGAACACATTGTTTAAATTTGTAAAAAGTAATGTGTTAAATATATGATCTTTGAACCACAGTCCTTCAAATAGACTCATTTACATACAGGCTCATCTGCACAACATAACGAAAACATTCAGGTCTCATAGCTGCCCAGACTAATGTGGGCGGTGTTTGGTGGTTCATGCAATCAATGGAGGGCATCACACTTAGACAATAAAGGCATATCATCATAGTTTGCTTTGGAAACAGCTGCTTGATCTCCAAGTAGGAGAAAGTGGCAGTGTCTGGTACCACCTACACACAGACACACACCTTGTTCAATCCTGGAAATGAGCACCTTTCTCATAAACATAGGAAGAGCTTGCTGGGCAAAATTATAAGTTTGTAAATGAAAGGCACTACAGAGCAGGCTTCCTGTTGTGTACACAGATGACCACACTGAAACTACAACGTGAATGGAGGCTGGGTAAGATGTAGTCGTAGCTCTTGGTTAAGGCGCTAAGGTACTGATCAGAAAGTTGGGAGTTCAAGCAGCCCCACATTAGGGCCCTTGAGCAAGGCCCTTAACCCTCTCTACCATTAGCACCATGTCGTGGTTGACCCTGTGTTTAGCTTGCTAAAAAAAGGGATATTTTTATTTGTAATAAACATTTAGCAGACATCCTTATCCAGAGCAATTTGCATTTATCTCATTTTATACAACCAAGCAGTTAACAGCCTTGCTTATGGGTTCATCAGAACCACTTTGGTTGTCCTGGGATTTTAGCTAACAACCTGTCAATTGATAGTACAACATCTTAACCACTGAGCATGAGCACATCACTGAGCTACCACTTTTTCATAGCAGACATACATGTCATTATCCTCCTTTCATCAGGGGCTAATTAACAGCAATTAAATCCCATAATTACACAGCAGTTCTATTAATAAGAAATTACTCACAATTAGCAAGGTCAGATTCTGTCATCATTATTAAACAGCCTGATTTCCTTTAAACAAGGAGCTCATTGAAATCTTTCTGTTCAAGAAGTCTGAATGTCAGTTAAATGTCATGCATGCCATCAAGTTGCCGCAGACTCAGACATTTAATAATCACCACACAGATGGAAAAAATACACTAAGACACTAAAACACTCTTTCTTTAGTTTTTGTAGGTGTTATGAAGTTTTATAAGAAAATTGGCTTGTAGGCTAATTTATTTTCAAAGTAATTTTTTATTTGAATCTAAAAAGTGGTCAACGACTTCTCCACACTATACAGTTGTTATGCACATAACATTGTTCTTCACATAGCTGAAACGAAATCTAATTAATTAATATGCACAATTACCTTGAACTACACATTAAGTATAAGCCTAAAGAAAAGAAGCTATGTCATGCTGCATAAGCAAACAACACAAAGCTCACAGGCTGTGAATCTGCAGTGGTATTTGTTCCAAGACCGAAAGGCTCTGATAATAAAACAAGGGTATTACAATACACACTCTGTTACCTGTGCCCTCCTAATCTACTCGACGGCCCCTTTTTTCTTTACAGACCACCCTACGGACACAAGTCCTCTTAGGGTTCATATCCAGAGCACAGACACAACTCTTAATTAGCAGGGGACTATTCTGAACATATAGAATGAATCCGATTGGGCAAAATGAGACCAGGTCGGTTGGGTGGAAATCACAGCTGCTGCACGAGTCATTTAAATAGATGTAGTTCCTGTTACAAGTGTATGTGGAACAGACATATATTCAGATAAAGCAGCATGCAGAAACATCTTTTTTTTAAAGATGATGAATCTCTTTGAGGGATTTTTTTTTCCATTATAGCTTAATTTTTTCACCTTAGATGCTCTGTTTGGCATGCAACATTAACCACCACCAGATCACTGCTTTATATACACTATCAGATATTTAGAAATTAGAAAGAATTACTTTTAGATTTACTTGACAAGGCCAAAGCAGAACTCCGAATTAAGTTTTTTTTTTCAAAAATCCCAGCAGATTTATCCCTTTTAAACCCTATATCTGGATGAAATCTGGCTTTTCTTTTCTAGGGTGTGAAAGTCAACATGAGCAAAAAACTGTTCCCTTCTTATTCCACTGTTAGTTCATACAATCAAACCTGGGACCAGTGCACTCTTTGGTACTAAACTAAACACCATTCGTATCTTTAGTATGTATCTTATACCCAGAAAGGTACATGTAGATGTACTTTTGAAGTTTTACTTTAAAAACTAATTAGTTATGTATTTAATACTAATTAAGTGTTTTTAAATGTACACTATATAAATGTATACTGTACATTTCCAGGTTAGATGATATGCATAAAATGTACAAGAGTCTTTGATTCAAGGAAAAGTACAGTTGTATTGTATAATGTTCTAGATATTTAAAATACATTGCCCTACCTTTGCTACAAGCCTCTTTTCCTCTTTTTTTTTCTCTTCATGCTGATCCAAAGGCATCTGCAGAAAATCCTCTTCGCAGCAAATGAAACTCACTGTGCATCCCATCCGAGCCCATTCAAAAACCACCAACCATAATCATTTAGAAGCTCACAGCTTCCCAAACATGCTCCTAAAGAATAACTGGTACTGGTAGTCTTTTAAGTCAGTTGCAAAATAGATGTAGGTCTGTTGTGTCCTCTTAAAGCGCATACAGTCCGTGCGGAATTGCGCGCGCGTTATTTATCCCCGAATCTGGTTCATTTCACTCCACAGCGTCCCTTTAACATCCACCGTAAATAACACCACAAACCACCACGAGAGGTGTGTTAACTTTTCCCATTCAATTTATATTCCTAATTCCGCCTTCAGACGACTCTGTGCTTGTCCAGGAAGAGGAGGGATTGCAGTAGGGCAAAAGTTGTCTGGGTGGGTTCACACACGCGCATCAATGATTCTGATGTTAATATAAAAATCCGAGTTAGAATGATTGCGTTTAGACGAATGAGCTATTTGGTGGATTAAGTATTATTTAAGCAGCGTTATCAACCATAATAATTCATCAAATGGTCTCCAGTTTGCAATCTAAATTCAGTATATTCTGCTGGAGGGATACACATGATGAGGATGATGATGATCATCATCATTATATTAGCATGTTATTATGTGAGTCATTATCGAGACACTTGGATGCAGGTTTAGATACCTAATAACCAATCCAAAGAAAAAAGTCCCTGAGGAAGATGAGGAAGAAACCTTTCGTTCAGCCACACTCATCCTCCTGTGGGTAAAGATAATGGGCATCATTAGCCTTTATTTAACATATCAGAATCAGAAAGAGCTTTATATCCAAGTATGCTTGAGCATACGAGGAATTTGTTTTAGTGTCATATGCTTCCAGTACACAGAGACGACAACACAGAGACGATTAAAATAAGATGAGAAGAAAAGAAATACACACATGTAAATACAAATAATAAATTGAAATATACATTTAAAGATAAATAAATTGTGTTTAGTTGTGCTATAGATGTTAGAATGGAATTGAATAGAATGAGATGCAGGGATTTACTAGGATGGAGGTGGTAAAAAATAAATGTAAGGTTATTGCACATTGTTATTGCACAATGGGGGAACATTGAACTGTTCATGAGGTAGATTGCCTGGGGGAAGAATCTGTTCTTGTGCCTGGTTGTGCTGGTATTTGGGACTCTGTACCATTTGGGACTCTGTACCACTCTGTACTCAGAACTTTTACCATCTGGCCGGAGCTACAGAGCCCTAAATACCAGCACAACCAGGCACAAGAACAATTTTATATAGATCACCATACAGTTAAAATGTTTTCTTTGCTTATCCCAGCATGTTGGGAAGAAATGGACACACATGAGAATTCCCGTAGTGTAGAAACATTCATGGGCATTTAACACCCAACCTTCTACTCCATAACTTGGAGCTTTAACCACTTAGCCACCACCACCCTGACCAAACCTTCAGAGGAACCAGACTCAAAAAGGAACAAAAAGAAATCCTCTTCTGGGTGAAATGGATGTGTTATATCACAAAACCTCTGTAGTGTTATTAATTGATGTTAGCTATTAGTGCTCTTTGAAAATATAGTGAGTGTATCTCTACTTAATTTGTGTCATGCTAGTCTATGTTATGTAATCCCAGCACATTGTTACATAATAAGTGCATCCTTACTGAAGAGAGGGCAGGAAATCATCTGTTGTAAAATATAAATCATCAACATACAGCCAAAGTATAAAATACTCCTCAAAGTTGTTAGTGTAGATGCCATAATGTTGCTGTGATAGTGTCTTAAACAGCACATATAATTGAGTAATTAACAGGGGAGTACTGATACAAAAAAAAGTGTATAAAAATGCTGACTAGATATTAATGACAAATTTTTCATCAACATTTTTGGGTTTGAAGGTTTGGATTGTTTACATGGCTTAAAATATCAAATGCAGTTGATTTGTGAACAAGTAAGATTACATAAGTCATGCAGCTATGTGCCTTAATTCCTTCCCTGTTTGAAGCTGCTTTTCCACTTTTTAACCTGTATAGAAGAATCTAAATGAATTGATCTATGAGAATACACACAGCTCAGAGTACAAATCGCTATAGGAGGAGGTCATGTGTTTTTAACAGGCTTTAGATTGTCTTTTCTTCGAAAGAAATGGAGACTAAAGAGACTAAAGAATCAGGAACTGAAGGTGTCTACAATTTTCGAATCTATTCAAGCCCCCAGTACCTTTGCTTCCATTAAAGATCAGATTAATTTTTCATACTCATGTTCCAGAGCCAAGTCGCAAAAATCTAAATCTGGTACCTTTTGTTACAAAGCACAGCCAGAACTGTGTATTTATCAGCCCATTGGACTGACATTGCAACCAACCACCCACAGAATTTTCCTGCAAAACTTGTGAGAGTATCATATTTACTTTAACAGGTTTAAACAAAACTCCTGACATACTTTTAATTGTAATGCTGTGACTTACACTCTTAAAGATATATAACCACCCTTAATGGTTCTTTAGTAGTCACTCTGGCTGAACCTTTTTTACATTTACACAAGATTTACATTTAAATGTATAACATTTGGCAGATGCTCTTATCCAGAAATACTGACAGAAGAGCTCTGAAGTCTCTAAAGATAAATACTTTCTGATACTGGCTCACTAGGTCATGAACTAAGAATACCATCAGTCTGTTGCTAGGTAGTATAGTATGAAAAGCACACAGACAACACTTTTTAAATAAATTCAAGTATTTCAGGTAGAGGTAGGATCCAGAGAGGCTTTCTTCAAGATGAAAATAACCTATACTTGCTTGAATGCACTTGGTACATAACTAGATGTTTTGGAGCCAGTAAAACAGTAGTGTAAAAGGGGGGATAGTCTTGTGAGATGGTCTGGTGCTCTGGGGAAGAAATTGTAAAACTTGTATGAACACTGGGAAAGGACTTTTTGGCCAAATGTTACTTTGGGAATGAAATTAAAGGGAAGAGTTACAATGGAGAAGAACAATAAGGAAAGAAATGTTGGGGAATGGCCAGGAGTTTCAATGGGAAAAGACTACAGTGTCTAAACGTGACACTGGAGAAAAACTTAGAGACAATAGTTACCCTGGGAACAGAATAGGGTTTAAGAGTTACACTACGGAAGGACTCTATGGCCAAGAGTTACAAACGACTATAAGCTGAAAATAATACTGGAGAAAAACTGGGGGTCTAAGGACTAGGTGTTGAGTGTAATACTGGAGAAGGACCATAGTTTTAGACTTAGGAGAAGACCTGTGTCAATTATGGAATTACAAAGACCGGGGACTGAGAAAAGGATTAATGACTCTAAGTTTGAGACTAGAAGAAACTACAAAAAGGCAACAATAGCAAAGGCACATGACCCGAGACTGACATACTGGAATGATCTCGGTTTAAACACAGGATGTGATCAAGATCTGAGACTGACAGATGTGTGAATGAGGCTAAGGCAAAGGAAGGCTTAGAGGCTAAGCCTGAATATTTGGAAAGCTCAGGCCTGAGCATGTCACAAGGACAGATTCAGAGGCTATGCCTGAAAAGAATCATACACAGAAGATAGAAAGAAAATAGATTTATTTCCTAAAATAATACTATATTTTTCACTATTAAACTAGTTACTGACTTGAGAAATGACTTGTGAAATTATTTAAACAACACTACCATGATTCTAGGTCAGAGGTTTCCCACCTGTTGCTGGGTGTGACTATTTACTATTATTGTAGTGTGAGATTAATTGACTAACTGCAACATGAACCAAATGTGTGTGTGTGTGTGTGTGTGTGTGTGTGTGTGTGTGTGTGTGTGTGTGTGTGTGTGTGTGTGTGTGTGTGTGTGTGTGAGTGTGGGTGTTGGTGTGTATGTGTGTGTGAGAGAGGGGTGGGGTGGTGGTGGGGTTTATTTGTTCTAAATACTGAATCCTAGTTTTCAATATCTCAATTTCATGTATATTGAGCACTCATTCATAGAGTTTGTTTGCGTAAATTGTATTATCACATTGATTTTAATATTGATTAATTAGGTTGGACTGATGACATACCTGGATGTATTTTATTTGTTATGAATATAGCAATGATACTCTAACCTGTCTTGTTTTTAAATGCCAACCTGCCATCAAAGACCAGAGATTTTCTTCTGAGTGTCTAGAAAACCTTGTTTCATGTAGCTTGAAAAACAATATATATATGTGTGTGTGTGTGTGTGTGTGTGTGTGTGTGTGTGTGTGTGTGTGTGTGTGTGTGTGTGTACTTGTTGGGCTTCTTCAGAAATTTTTAGTCAGTCTTTAGTCAATAGTTGTGCTGATAATATGTCAGTGTATTAGGTTTGTATTAGGGCCCTGATAAGGATGGTTGTAAGTTCCTATTAGCACCAATTTGCCAATGCTGGTCCCTTAAGCAAAACCCTTAACTCTTACCATGTACTTGTACCCTGTCTCTGCTGTAATTTGCTTTGGTAAATGTTCATGGACTCTGGACCATCAAAAGAAAAAAACGATAGGACGTGATTCACCTTTATGTGACCCTCTCAAATGTTGCCAGTTGAGGGAGGATCATAATCAAAGATCTGTCGTAGACTAGGATCTTAAAATAACATCAAGTATTGTCTGTATTTTCTCTTCTACCTTGAATCTATAAAACCCATTAAAGTCTTCTGGGGATGTTACTGTATGCACTTTCATTGGCATTACTGAAATGATCTGTGCCCAGCTTATAGCTTTAAGGTTGTGTTTTTTCCTTCTTGTAACTAGACCCACTTTTTAAAGTCTGGGGGGAAATATATGTCTAGAAATAATAGCAAATTGTAACATGATTAATGAGAAGAATTCCAGATTATAAGGCAACCAAATATATTGTGACTGTCAGAGAATAGTCCAAATTTTCCCATGAATTTGTAAACAGTGAAAACAATATGGGTTTAATGGACCATGATAAGAACAGTTTTAATTATATTTCTGTAAGCACGCAGCCTATAATGCAAATTAAATCATGTACTGTACACAACGTTCTTTGTGTTTTCATGTGATGATTAACTAGATTAAGTCAAGGTCATAAATGCATAACTGAGGTAAAAGGTGCGTGTGCTATAATAGACTTTGCCATTTGAATTTTCTCTCTTTATTAAATGCTGTCTTTATTTTTAATTATTCTTGTTCTGAACAGAAAGTATTCAGTCATCTTTACATAGCTCATCATTTTCAAGTATTAGTAAATATGCTTAATGTAATTGTTGTGTATGGTTTTGTAGGGGGGCACGGTGGCTTAGTGGTTAGCACGTTCGCCTCACACCTCCAGGGTCGGGGTTCGATTCCCGCCTCCGCCTTGTGTGTGTGGAGTTTGCATGTTCTCCCCGTGCCTCGGGGGTTTCCTCCGGGTACTCTGGTTTCCTCCCAGTCCAAAGACATGCATGGTAGGTTGATTGGCATCTCTGGAAAATTGTCCCTAGTGTGTGATTGTGTGAATGAGAGTGTGTGTGTGTGCCCTGCGATGGGTTGGCACTCCGTCCAGGGTGTATCCTGCCTTGATGCCCGATGACGCCTGAGATAGGCACAGGCTCCCCGTGACCCGAGATAGTTCAGATAAGCGGTAGAAGATGAATGAATGTATGGTTTTGTCATTTTCACTATGTTAACCCCTAAATGTGCAAAAACAACACCAATAGTATTTGTGTCCATTTTTTTATTATAGTATGTGTCATACTCACAACATGTAACTCAGTTCATTTAACTTCGGTTATGGTTAACAGCGTAACTCAGGTTTTATATGTAATGTAATATACAGTATGTTCTCTGGTTAGCGCTGCTTTTGTGTAGAGTCTTGTAGTGTCTTGTAGTGTTTTGTATTATTTTTTGTCTCACACAGTTTGCGGCAGCTTCCACAGATGCACTTTATGTGTCTAGGATTAACTTACATTAAGTCCTTAGCTTTGTGTTGTTCTATGTAGCACCATGGTCCTGGAGAAACGTTGTCTCATTTCACTATGTACAGCATCAACTACTGTATACTGTATATGGTTGAAATGACAATAAAAGCTTCTTGACTTGACTTAACTTGACTTGACGGCTTGAATAATTCATTAATTAATTATTACTCATTTTTATCAGGTATTCCTCTCTGGTTACTTGTTTTTAGTGCTACCAAGCCAAAGTATGATTATGTTTTTTGAAGCACACAAGAATTTTGTACTTTCCCAGATCTCATCACACCAAAACTAGGCACAAAGGTAATCTTGTAATTACCTTTCACAGAGATTTCAGTGTTTTCCCCCTATATTGTTTAGTCTGGTTTTGCATCTGTGTGTGATAATTGTTTGACTCCATGTCCAAATCCAGTACATCTTAATAATTTAAGCTTGCTAACACTTTTTTGACCATGTCCTAGCTGTAATCCAAGTGGGTTCAGGAGCGGAAGGAAATGCCTTTGAGATACCAGGCCGATGCCCACTATCAAGACTTCCGCGGTCCAGGCTGGCACAAAAGTTCCTCTGTGTTAGCATAGCCAGCACTCAGGCCAAAGCAGCTCTTATTTCTGTATGGCTCAGGCTTTCTTTAGTCACTTAAACCCACAGGTGCTGTGAGGCGATGTCTGCATGCATGTTTCTGGCCCTTTGCATTCCCAAGGAGCCATTTGATACAGGGGGAATTAAAGCATCCGGCTGCCTCACGCTGCGCTGTGTATAAGTCATTTCTTAGTCAGGAGACCTGAGGTGAAGCTGCATAATGAATTTCCTTTCCAGATGTCTATGAAAAGCTTAGTTTCTTTTAATGTCCTTTTATGTCTTTGTCTCCTACATCCCTAGTGAATCATTAGTTTCACCTGATTGAGAAATTCTTTGAAATAAAAAATACAAGACAGACATCAAAATAGTTGTGTAGTTAAACAGAGTTCTAGCTCATGACTGATATTTTTTTACCAATTAAATGTTGTGAAACATTGATTAAAGAAGTTAATTTATCAAATACATTATAACAGATATTAAAAGTCCTTATTGACCATAAGCACCGTTTATATTCATGTTTTTAACAAAATATTAGTAGTTTTCACATTTTGTTTATTCTGTATAAAAATTCATAGCAGAAATTATACAGAGGTCTTGTGCACAAGTGAGAGACAGACACATCAGTATGTAATGCTCAGGTTGCACCAGAGGTAAATCACTATAGATTTGCAGTTTTAGGTCTAAAACATGGGTAGCTGGAGACATGAGGATGATTAAATCTGCAGCAACTGGACACAAACACTTCCCACGTGAACCTTGAGAGCTGTATGTATGTTTATCAAGTTTATCCCTCAGGCAGACTTTTATATCCAGAAAACTCTGTGGGTTCTAATTACTCCAAATAAAACTTTTCTGTATCACAACAACTAAAAGTGTGAATATATTTTGCACTTGGTGTCTGCCATAGAGATGGAGCCAATCCCTGGAACACTATCCCTGGAACACTAAGGTGCCATGCACACAAATTCACATGTAGGGGTGATTTATTCTAGCCAGTCATGTGGCATGTTTTAGGACGAGCAGAAAGGAAAAAGCAGAGAGACTTAAGTAAACACACAGACACAAGGAGACACTCCACATACTTAGACAGTAACTTGAGCTCAGCATCAGGGCTTGCCTTGAGCTGTGAGATGCAAATACTTCTTGCTACACAAATCTATCTAAATATATCCAAATATAAAGCTGAAAAATTTCAGAGCTGTATTATAATTCTGTTTGGATTTCTCTGAATTGTATTGAGAGTAATTAGTTGGGGTGAGGGTGGTGGTGGTCGGGGGTAAATATTTAACTTATTATGTTTTAAATTCAATTTAATTCAAATTTATTTGTGTGGCACTTTTAACAATAGACATTGTCTCAAAGCCAATTTACAGAACATTAGAAATAGACTACAAAAAGTTTATTATACAAGGATGAATATTATACAAAAGTTAAGGATTAATATTAGACTTATATTTATTAGACTTATAGTTTGTGTTTATCCCCAATGAACAAGCCTGAGGTGACTGTGATGAGGAAAAACTCCCTTAGATGGAAGAGAAAGAAACCTTGAGAGGAACCAGACTCAAAAGGAAACCTCATCTTCATTTGGGTGACACTGGAGGGTGTGATTATAAATATACAGTCCAGCAATTGTGTATTGATGAGGAGGTTGTTGTCCTCAAAGACCACATGGAGTTAGCGTCTCCTCTTAGAATGACTGAATACTTCATGACACAGAATCTAACTGGAGCTGGTAAATCTCTAGATGCCTCAGGATCCTCTGAGTCGGCCTCATCTCAATGAGAGTCCAAAATCTTCATGACACGGAACACAAATGGAGCTGGTACAATCTCTGGATGCCCCGGGCTGGGTAGAAAAAGAGAAGCAGTGGAGATGAATTAACATAGTTGCTGTTCATAATATTAGCAAGCACCAGATGATAATGTGCATTTGGTCAGATGTACTAGAGCACAAGATTATGGGATGTATTTTGTGTACACCTGTTTAAAGAGATATGTCTTTAATCTACATTTAAACTGGGAAAGTGTGTCTGAGCCCCGAACACTATAAGGAAGGCTATCCAAAGTCTGGGAGCTAAATACAAAAACACTCTCCCACCTTTAGTAGACTTTGATATTTAGAGTTACTTAAAGAAATTATCCAGAGAAACTTAGATGATCTCATTTTTTCATACAACTGATTATTAAGGGCCTTGCTCAGGGGCCCAACAGTGCCAGCTTGCTGGGCCTGGGATTGAACTCACAACCTCCCAATTGGTAGCCCAACACCTTAACCACTAGGCTAAGGTATATCACACAATATTCTGGGAGCTGCGAGAGGTCCTGAGTTTTGTGGTTTGTAGGATTGTATCACGTTAGAAGACTTAGATACATAGGAGCTGTGTATAGATGATAAAATTGTATATAGATGACCAGTGTATAGATGATAAAATTGGGGTATTATGTACAGAAGAGATAAAACCTTGAATTGTATCATAAACAATCAAATTTGGCATTTTATCTATGAGCAACAGAAACAAACAAAAAAATTTTTTTTTATATTTAAGTGTGTGATTTTCGAATAGTCCAGCAGGTGGCAGCAGATCTTCACCTCTCCTACTCTGTCATCTTGAACTATGTTTCAAATCTGAGAAATGGTGAGAAATGGTGAGAAATGTCCTGAGTTTAAAAATCAGCAGTGTCATCTAGTTTATATTAAACATGCTGGAAAGGTGGAGTGCAGTTGCAGGTAAATATTCACTTTACTAACAAACTCAAGAAGAGAGTCAAGATCAGCAGGTAGAATTAAACACATGAGACAGACAATGGTCAGGGGATTAGGAAACAACAGACAAGGCAAAGAAGTGGGCAATGTGAGAACAGAAACTAGGGTGAAACTGTGAAATCAGAACCACAACAAAAGGCTCGGTGATGTGAACTGAGCAAATACTTTACAGTGATTCAACTAAAAGAAAGTTATTTTAAACAGGTTGTGTGTGTGTGTCTGTGTGTGTGTGTGTGTGTGTGTGTGTGTGTGTGTGTGTGTGTGTGAGTGTGTGTGAGTGTGTGCGTGCGTGCGTTCGTGCGTGCGTGTGTGTGTGTGTGTGTGTGTGGTTCACATCACTGAGCCTTTTGTTGTGGTTCTGATTCTGCAATGACAGATATTATACATAAGTAATAAATAAAGATGAATAAATAGACTTTCCAGAAGCAAAAGGCAAACAGATCGTCACTAAGTAAATATGCCATGTGCATGATTATTTTACACAAGATCAGATAAGACAACACTTTCTCTCTGTGAATTCAATACTGTGTCAGTCAAAGCACAGAGCATAACTTTTATACCCAAGATCTATTCATTTACTCTTTTAAGTGCTTTCGGCACACTGGCATGTTCAATTGAATAGTTTGAGGACTTCTTCATGATTTGCTGATTCACTGAAAACTTAATACCCGGTTTAGGCGTCACTCAGCAACCATCACTACGACTACTGATTTAAGTCTAAAAGACAAGCAAACACCTTTAGAAGCCTTAGACACAGTTAAGGTCTGACGCTAAAACCTACGCTAAAGCTGCTAATCATGCTACTCAGGTTACTTTTTAAAACAAAAAGAAATAAATTAATGAAATAAGAAATTTCTAATGAATTCAGATCAGAAAGCACTCGAGGCGATGGAGATCAAAGAAGGCAACGCTCCTAAAACCCTTTCACATATTTTTGTAGGTGGAAACAAGGTAAGATAGAAAAAAAATAATAATAAAACTTTTTTTTTTTATTTAGTTATGACATTAAAGATTCTTTTCCATCCGGATAATGAGAGGCTTCAGGGGCTGAATTGTCTGAATTGACTGTCTAGGAAAAATGTATGTCACAAATGTCTCCAGTGCTGCATCTGAAACATTGCTCAATCAATGTAACCGTGGATGGTGCTGGAAATCTATAGATATGATGCATCATGACATGTTTAGAGCCAAAGCTAATGGGAGGAGGTGAGACGCTCGGAGCTGCACTGATGCTGCTATTTAGTACTGCTGTGCTCATTGTGGTCTTGTATTTTGATAGATCAATGTTCAGGTGAACAGCATCCTGACTCCACAGCAGGACAAAGGATCAGAAGTGATGTTCAGTAAGTAGACTTTTACAGTATTTTAATGGAACAATAAAAAAATGTCTTGCATGTAACTAGACTGTAAAGAGGAAGTCATACACCTCTGGATGACAGCAGAGAGTAAGATTTTAATTTTAACCCTATTAACCAGTACATCGCAGACAGAATAGAAATCAACTTATAAGACGTGTTCAGTGATTGAAAACAAATAAATTATTTTAGTGCCGCAAGTGTAAAATTATTCAGGAGTCCATTGGCTTTCAGTGTGAGACGTTTTTAACTCTGTTGGGAAACGAACAAGCACTCAAGCAGTCAGAGAGCCGTTAAACATGACTGTGGAGTGTAATATTCATTCATTCATTCATTCATTCATTCATTCATTCATACATTTTCTACCGCTTATCCGAACTACCTCAGGTCACGGGGAGCCTGTGCCTATCTCAGGCGTCATCTGGCATCAAGGCAGGATGGAGTGTAATATATCAAAGAAATTCAATGCTGAACATAAACATCAAGACAGATGGAATTACATTTTTTGAGCAAAAAAATAGTTGATAACATATAGTACTTTGTTCATGAATAAGAAATGCAAATAATTACAAGTTTGATTGTGGTCTGATTACAATTGTGTTGAATATACAGAATGTACATTATTGTATAAATCTCAATTAGAGCATTTGATGTGAATTAAATTCCCTGGGGCATCAAGGTGAGAGAATTTATAGCTGCTTGTATGTGATAAATAAAATCATCCCTGGAAGAGCTGGGAAGAGTCCTTTTTATTTTAGATGGAATTTTCCAGATATATATTTATTTATTTATTTTCCTTTTTATAAATCTTGCATGTGACTTTGATTACATTAAATGTCATATTCTATGCATCTTTCACAGCCATATTTTGTGCAAATATCCTAACAGACATGCCCAGAAGAGAGAGTGAAATACATTCTATTATGGGGGAAAGCCTACAGTTTGGGAAAATAGAAATTACCACTCTGGCGTCACAGGTAAACAAGGTGAGGCAATCATTTTTTATTATAATCTGTTTTTGAATACTTAATAATATATGATGTTGAATTTGTATATGTATTTGTATTTGTATATTTGTATACTTAATAATATATGATGGGGGGTCACGGTGGCTTAGTGGTTAGCATGTTCGCCTCACACCTCCAGGGTCGGGGTTCGATTCCCGCCTCCACCTTGTGTGTGTGGAGTTTGCATGTTCTCCCCGTGCCTCGGGGGTTTCCTCCGGGTACTCCGGTTTCTTCCCCCGGTCCAAAGACATGCATGGTAGGTTGATTGGCATCTCTGGAAAATTTTCCCTAGTGTGTGATTGTGTGAGTGAATGAGAGTGTGTGTGTCTGCCCTGTGATGGGTTGGCACTCCGTCCAGGGTGTATCCTGCCTTGATGCCCGATGACGCCTGAGATAGGCACAGGCTCCCCGTGACCCGAGGTAGTTCGGATAAGCGGTAGATGATGAATGAATGAATGAATGAATAATATATGATGATGAATTTTTATTTTTCATAAAATTTTACACAATCTTGACACAGAATCTTTTTTTGTTTTTTAGTCTTTGCATCCTCAAAAACCAAGCCAAAAACATTAAGCTAGCATTAATGAAAATGGATTATAAATCTTCTTGTATAGTGAAATGTGAGAGCCCAATTCAACCAACTTAAGTGCTTTCTCCATTTGGAAATTTATATTTAAGTGACACATGAGACATTAATGGAGCTTTCTCGTCCTGATCTGCATCTTTCTCAGCAGCATCCTAGCTGCTCTCATGTCTCATTGTAGTGACGTCATCAGTGTTTTGACTGAAGGACACAAGCTCCATGCGCTAGCTCCACCGCACACAATCCACCGCACACACTCCACTGCACACACTCCACTGCAGTGTGTCTTTTATTTTTGTTCACTCTGGCGTGTGTGTTAATGTGCTTGTGACTGTGTGAGTATGTCGAAGGAAGAGAGAGTGAAAGCTCTAGCTGTGTGTGTGGCTAAAAGCAGATATCTGTCTCTGTTTTCCTCCCAGCGCTGCACTTTCTCCTCCTGGATTAAAAACAACATCAAGAAAAAAGAGTGCTGCTTCTATGTAGAATGTGACAGGTATACATCAGCCAATATGCATCCTTATTCTGACCTTTCATGTTCTGCTGAGTCAGGCTGGTCCAGTCTATTTAGAGGAATATGTATTATTAGGGGCTAGGTATATTACTGCTGTGTGTGTACTGTTTGATTAAATATTTCTGTCACTATTCATGCAATCATATTCATTCCTTTTCCATTGAAATTTTTGACTGTTGTGATAGTAGGTTAGTGTCTGACTATGAACATGTGTTTCGGTGGGTTTTTGCAATCAGGGAGGGGATCTGTGAATGTGGTTATCCAAAGACCAAACACCACGATGACGCTATCAAGCCAGAGGACTACGTAGGACAGCAGCATGACAAACTTAAGCACATAAAAGAGTTTCCTACTGATGCCTTTGGAGACATTAGTTTTGGGGGACTCGGGTCGAAAACAGGCAAGGTAAATTGGAGGGAAATGTTTTTTTCTGTGATGGTTTGTTTGTCGGCTCCTTTGTGTACCGTTGAAACATTAGAATGTGATCTTTAATATGTTTGTTTGTATGTTCTTCCACACGTTCCTGTGGGACCAGTATATCCGACTGTCCTCCGATACGCCTGTTGAGAAGCTGTACCAATTTATGATCGAGTACTGGAAGCTCCGGCCCCCTAACTTGTTAATATCAGTGACAGGAGGAGCCAAAAATTTCCACATGAAGACTGACTTGAAGAACAAGTTCCGTAGAGGACTAATTAAAGTGGCCCAAACCACAGGTAAACACCCTTACACTGTAATAGCACTGCTTTAGACGAATAGAAGAGGAGATGATGGGGTTTTAGTAGTAGTAGTAATAGTAGTAGTAGTATCCACTATTCTCCTAAGCAAGTATGGGTGAATTGCTTGCTCCACTCAAAATTAAATCTCTTCAAATGTCTCCTCATGAAGAAATTTCCTTACTACTTTTGCCTTTGTCTTACTTATTAGGGTTCTAGACACACGTTTCTGTAAAGCTGCTTTGGGTAATAAATCATTATGCCAAATTGTTCAGCCGGTTCAGCTTATAATTGAGAAGAAACATTATGATAAAGCAGTATTACAGGAAGACAAATGTAGATTTTGATCTATATTGAACAAAAAAGAGGTGACAGTTTCAATGAAAAACTTCCTGAGAGGACATGAAGAGGAAAAATGTAGAAGATCCAGACTCATAGGTGAACACACCCTCTTCTGAATAACACCCAACCGTGGGGTTCTAATGTAAATCAACTACAGATTTTACAGCTGTATACTGTCAAAGGGTATGTTTTAGTGTTTGGCATGAGCATACTGTGAGAGATGAAAATGAGTTCTGGATTTAGCACAGGGCAGTTTTTTTATTAAAGCAGCAGTTACACCAAAGCAGTTCAATTCCTTCTGTTACAGGTGCGTGGATCCTGAGTGGCGGAACACATGCAGGTGTGATGAAACATGTTGGGCGAGCAGTACGGGACTATAATCTAAGCAGTAATGCTGCAGGGGGCCAGATTGTGGCTATCGGAGTGGCCACATGGGGGGTCATCCACAACCGGCAGGATCTGGTTCACCCAAATGTGAATATCTTTTCAAATCATTTGACGAGATTCTTGAATTCAGAGTAAATTAATATAGTGGTGCAGCAGTTATTGAGCTAGATCCTGAACTAGATCCTGAGTTCAACTAACTGTCTGTAGGGAGGATGATGCTCTTATCATAGCAGGTCATGTGACAGGGTCTTAAATCATCTCCAGTGATGCCTCGAGATACGAGTACTTTGACATAAGAAGTTTTTGAGATACGAGTTGTGATTCGACCAAATTTTTGTCTTAATATACAAGCAATTTTTTGAGATACGAGCATCCGAGCCGAACAAAGATCCCCAACAACCACGTGTGCTCTGTTTCCCCACCTCAGCTTCCCGCGTCTCACTCGGTTAAAGCCGCCTTTAAGCCGCCTTCACAATGCACACGACAAACGACCGCCGAAAAACCGGAAGTCGCAAGGTCGCTGCATGAGGTGCCGACCATCTGCGGATCCGTAATTTTCGGATCCGCATCTGATATGCCGACCGGATGTGATGTATTCTAATGTTGTCCTATCAGGTTCGTGTGCGCGAGGTGATAAGAATTATTGAAAAGTATTAATATTAACTTTAGTCATTTTTAAACTTTACAAAAAACAATCTTTTTGTTTTAAATACATTGTTATTGATAAAAAAAAAGTAATAAATTATTAATATTTATATTGTATTATTTTTAATGTTGCGTCTGTTTCCTGAAAAAATATTCACGGTCTTTCAGGATTTATTGTTGCATTGATCGTTTGTATTTACTCCTTCATTAATTAATTTCTTCATTCACCATGATAAATGGAGGGAGAATACAGGCTCTTGCTTTTACTCTCCTTTACTGGAGACGCCAAAGAAAACATTGTAAATCAGTGTGTATAAAACACCACCTGACTCGGAGAAAAAGTCTCGGCGAGTATCACCGTTTAGTGCAAGAGTTGCGCCTTAATGGAGAAGATTTTTGTCACGATCATCTAGTAATGGGTTTTCCGAGACCGCGAGAATGAACTTATCTCCCATGTTGACGTTTACACGATCACATTGCATATTCCGTGCGACTGTCACTAGGGGGCGAAATCCGACAGTCGTGTACGTTTGTCGTGTGCAGTGTGAAGGCGGCTTTACTGCACACGACAAACGACGGCCAATAAACAGGAAGTCATTCATTTCCTATGGAGAGTCGCAAAGGCGCTGCGTGAGGTGCCGACCATCTGCGGATCCGTGATTTTCGGATCCGTTTTGAGTGTTGGATCCGTTAAAAAATTTAACTTGTGCGACTACACCGCATCTGATATGCTGACCGGACAGGTTTTTATTAAAACAACCGGCAGATGTTAGTGAGGAATGAGTGACAAATAAGGCAAAAACAAGTGAAGAGAAAAGCGATGAAGAAAATAAAGCAAAATTAATGTAAAGAAAACAGAAATTGTAGCAATTAAGTTCAGTTAAGTTAAGAGAATTTCAGTTCTGTCAGGGCCACTTTGTCAAAAGAGAATTTATTAGATGATACGCATACAGTTAGTGTTGGCGGTATGGTTCTGTTCTGGACAAAAATCCACGCGCTCGTCCATGCGCATGCGTGGTCAGAGCGCGGAGAGCAGCGACTAGAAAATAGAATAAACCCATCGTATAACAGAACCACTAATCATGCATAGTATTAGATATGCTCGCTTACGCGTTTTTGAAAAGTAATAAATGAATGAATGGATAAATAACTAATTAAATAATTAGAGAGAGAGAGAGAAAAATATGTGGAGATTTATGACGTAAACTGGTACAAGGAACACAGGTTCCGGCATGGTGGAGTCGGGGTTGGGGGAGGGAGTTTAGATCACGGCAGCAGTGAAGCGCTAAAGCGGCTCTATGAATGGGAATTAATATTTTCGGGTAATATGGATGTCGTAACCGGATTGGTGCGCGTCGTGGACAGCTGATGCAATGCTTGATTTAAGTTCGTTAATTTTAGTGAAGTTTAGTTAAGTTCCATTTAAGTGTAAAGTAGCATTAAGAGTGTACAGTAGCGAGTAAGTGAACGAAAGCGAAATTGTATGTACGAGAAAAAATTCCCCCTGCTTAATCCTCCCTCAACTTCCGTGCGCATTTTCCGTAAAGTAAAACCAGTTTATTTTTTTAACATTCTCTTTTATTACTGTATGTTTTTATACAATATTTGTCATTTATATATACAGGTACTGTACATTTTTCATATTCAAAACACATAAACAAAACAACTGGAGTGGAATTTTGTGAGCTGGAACGGATTAATGGGATTTCAATTCATTTAAACGGGGAAAATTGTTTTGAAATACGAGCAATTTGAGATACGAGCAAGGTCACGGAACGAATTAAACTCGTATCTCGAGGCATCACTGTATTTTGGTTTAGATTTTTTTTCGCAACACAATCATTTTTTGCCATATTTCTTCTCTCTGGTAACTGAAAGGTCAAATGACCAGAACATCCATCCATCCAGTTTCTGTACCTGTGTATCAGGGTACAAGGCAGGAGACACTTACAGACATTTACACACCCATAAACACACACTATGGACATTTAGCTATGCCCAGCAGTCTACTGAAGGAAACTGAAGTACCTGGAGGAAAACTTTGAAACACAGGGAGAACATGCAAACTCCATGCACTCAGAGCAGAGGCAGGAATAGAACCTCCATTCATGTATTTGAAAAGCAAACATGCTAACTACTAAGCGCTTAGTATTATGCTTAGCACTCATTCTGGTATGGAAGCTACATGGTAACATTAAATATGAGGCAGAAATACACCCTGGAGGAGACACCAGTCAATTTCATGATGCAGTGCAGACACACATTTACACTCATTCACACCAAGGAGGCAATTTAGAGCAACTATACCACATGTCATGTTTTTGGGAACTATGGGCACACAAGAGAACATGAAGGAAGCCCACACAATGTTGAAAATCCAAAACTCCACACAGACAGTAACTCAAGCTCAATAAAGCCCTGGTTTGTGCATGTACTACCCAAAATTGTGTGTCTATTCGTCTTTCTATCTGTTTGTCTTTCCATCTATTGCATTTTTTAGGGTCGATTCCCTGCTTATTACTTTCTGGATGAGCATGGACAAGGCCGCTTATCCTGCCTAGATTCTAATCACTCACACTTCCTGCTGGTGGATGATGGAACATCTGGCAAGTATGGTGCAGAGATTGATCTTCGTGGGTGTCTGGAGAAACTGATCTCAGAGCAGCCTCTAGAAAATCCAGGTAAGTGTTCAGATTTGCTATGGAGAGTGACAAAAACTCCACTCTCTTCTGCATTAAATTTCTTGGTACTTTGTAAAAAGGTTACAGTCTTTAAATACTCTATATAGTATTGTTAATGTAGTTCTACCTACTGTAATGTACTGATAATCATCCTTACCAGAGAGTGAACTGAAGATTCCAGTCGTATGTGTGGTACTAGATGGTGGACCTGGAACCCTAAATGTAAGATTAATTTCATGTTTTCATTTTAAACCAACTGTTTAGAAGGCCTACTGTCCATTTTTCTCTGAGGCCATGTATCATTTTCCACAGACAATCTACAACGCTATGATGAACGGCACTCCATGTGTTGTTCTGGAAGGTTCTGGACGCTTGGCTGATGTCATTGCCAACTTGGCTGGCCTACCTGTGTCTAAGATCACAATAGCACACATCCAACGACTGATGAAGAGGTTTTTTGCAGAAGATTATGAAAATTTTTCTGAATTGAATATCATTGAGTGGACCAAAAAGGTAGGAACAAGGGCCAAGACAGTAAAGTACAAAATACACTGCAGTTTTTGAGGTCTTCTGTGGAAAATAATATAATCCTGAGCTATTATTTACCATAAAAATATTGATATTTCAAGTTAAGATAGTGGTACAGATTAAAAAGTATAGCTTTTTTAAGATTTATATTTATTATTATACAATTTAGCTCAGTTTCAGTTTTGTGTTGATTTTATAAATGGACATGTGGAAATGTAATTATTATTGATTTTGTTTAATGTACATGTGTACATGAACCTTAATGTTAAAAATTAAAATGAATTTCCTGTTCAAACACTATTAGCTTAATCTGTTTTCCAATGATTATTGGACATTTATTTTTGGAATATATTGATGGAACGAATCCAATCAAGAGTCAAAAAAACAAGGAGCTATTTTGAAGTATAACAAAACTAACCAATGATTTTTAATAAGCTGTTTATGTTGTCAAATGTATTTACACTTTATAAAAAAGCAATAGCACCAAATTAATTTTTGTCGTCTCACCTAAGATATTACTATATTTTGCACAGATTCAGGACATCATCCAGATCCCGCAGCTGTTGACAGTGTTCCGCATTGACGAGGAGAAAAACAATGATGTAGACGTAGCCATTCTCCAAGCTTTTCTAAAAGGTGCAATTCAATCCACTTTCCACATCAGTATCCATCTTTCCCTTCATTATCTGGAAATACTCAGAGATTAATACTCAGAGGAATTCATAATTGTAAAGAATACAATGCCCTAATGGAAATTCGGCCAGCAAAGTCAGGTTCAGCTTTTTACTTCCATTAGTGGCTATGGATTAAACAAAGTCTGCCATGTCTAGTCTTCCACTGGGTCGCTGAAGAGCTTATTCATATTACATGAAATGATTAAACCTCATACTTTAAACTCCCAGGTCTTGCTGATAGATAGCACCTAACCTTCACCAGACTCTCATAATAGTGACTGAGTAATGCTTTAACATAATTATTCATTCATTCATTCATTCATTCATTCATCTTCTACCGCTTATCCGAACTACCTCGGGTCACGCGGAGCCTGTGCCTATCTCAGGCGTCATCAGGCATCAAGGCAGGATATACCCTGGACGGAGTGCCAACCCATCGCAGGGCACACACACACACTCTCATTCACTCACGCAATCACACACTAGGGACAATTTTCCAGAAATGCCAATCAACCTACCATGCATGTCTTTGGACCGGGGGAGGAAACCGGAGTACCCGGAGGAAACCCCCGAGGCACGGGGAGAACATGCAAACTCCACACACACAAGGTGGAGGCGGGAATCGAACCCCGACCCTGGAGGTGTGAGGCGAACGTGCTAACCACTAAGCCACCGTGCCCCCCTTTAACATAATTAGTTGCACATAAAGATTAACAAAGTGATGTTGTGTGATGTACAATGGGGGGATTGTTTTTTTTTTTTACTTTTTTAAAATTTCCATTGTTAAAATTTTCATTGTTAAAATTTCCATTGTTAAAATTTTATTGAATTAATAGTATATATATACAGTGCTCAGCATAAATGCGTACACCCCCTTTTTATCAAGATTTTTTATCAAATTATCAGTGAATATGAGAACAATTTGCTGCATTTTTACAAAAACAGTTTTATTAAACATTTAATTTTTAATAACATAACAGTGTGTTCACCTAACCAACAATTTAAAAGTAATACATTTAATTCAAATGAGGTGTTTGAAAGCCTGATTACCCCTACAACAAATTTAACTAAATCTAAATATTTTGTATGGGCTCCTTGATTTTGAAGAACACCAATTTCTTTAGACATTGAATGAACAAGTTGATGACATACAGCTACATCTATCTTTTTCCATTCTTATATGTTTATGGACGTATATGTTTATGGAAGTACGTTTATGGACTCGTTCAACTCCTGGATGCTTGATGGAGAATCTTGTCTTTTCAGAATCCTTCACAAGTGTTCTATTGGGTTAATATCTGGTGACATGCTTGGCCACTGAAGCCATTTTATCCTGTTCTTCTTCAGAAATGAACCATTGATCTTAGATGTATGTTTTGGGTCATTATCCTATTGACCAGGGGCATTGAGTGATGGTAACATCTCTTTCAGTATTCCTTCTATGAAATGCAACGCCCCGACACCTGCAGCACTCATGCAACCCCACATAAAAACGCTGCCACCCCCCATGCTGTACTGCTGATGCTATGCATTTTTCATTATACTCTTCACCCTTGCGACGCTATACAGTTTGGAAACCATCAGAGCCAAAAACATTAATCTTTGTTAATCATTATTAATCATTAATCTCATCACTTCAAAGTATAGAGTCCGAGTAATCTTAACATGATCCGTAGCAATCTGTCCTCTGCAAATGATAAAAAATGCAGCTGCCCGGCTTGTTTTCAACCTGCCAAAGTACCACATACCACCCCGCTGCTGCGATCCCTCCACTGGCTTCCGGTAGCTGCACGCATCAGATTCAAAACACTGATGCTGGCCTACAAAGCCAAAAATGGGCCAGCTCCCTCTTACCTCAAAGCCCTCATCACTCCTCGCACTGCACCCCGCACCCTCCGATCTACCAGCACTGCTCGACTGGTTCCACCATCTCTCAGGGTAAGAGGCAAGTATACTACAAGACTCTTCTCTGTACTGGCACCAAGGTGGTGGAACGAACTTCCCCTAGAGGTCCGGACAGCTGAGTCACTGGATATTTTCAAGCAGCGGTTGAAGACCTACTTATTCAGGAAACACTTCAACTAGCACTTCTTTCCTTATCTTTCGCATTTAAAAAAAAAAAAAAAAACACACCTTTGACACTTTTTCATTGTAACTTTGAACAAATGTTTTAAACTCATGGTATCTTAAGTATGTAACTTAGTGAGCCAGCATTAATGTATTCAATGTTAGAGATTTAAGCACTTATGTACGTCGCTCTGGATAAGGGCGTCTGCCAAATGCTGTAAATGTAAATGTAAATGTAAAACATGAGTGATGGCAAATTCTAGACGGGCTTTTTTGTGCATGGGCTTCAGCAGTGACTTCCTTGATGGACGACAGCCATGCATGCCACTCCTCTGCAGTGTACGTCGTATGGTGTCATGGGAAACACTCACACCGGTTTGACTTTCTCATGATTTAGCCAACTGTGCAGAACTTGCATGGCAAATTTCTTCAACTTTTTTTATTCCGAAACGCTCTCGACAGAGTGTTAACTTGCGGGGACGGCCTGGACGTCTCAGGGAGCTTCCCACAAGTCCATCCTTTTTAAATATTTAGATTAATTTTGCGACAGTATTCAAGCTTATTACTAATGCTTTAGTAATTTTCTTAGAACCTTGACCTTTTTTGTTCAATGAAATTATTTCACTTCTCAGTTCTTGTGACATTTCTTTTCCGTGTGCTGCCATTCGTTTAGCATTATATGGGAGTGGATTTTCTCTATTAAATACCACTCATAATTGTCAATTATTCTTGTGCCAGGTGTGTTTGTTGATTGATTAAACTCATCTGATGATGAATTCCTGTTAATTACAAATTTATTGTATGCTTTCCCCTAACACAGTCATTGAGTTGTACTCATTTTGCACCATGATCTTAGAATAGTTCCAATTTTGCCTTTGGTACTGACTAATCTCATTCAAAACAAATGAACCATATTTGCACAAATATGTTTGAACCCACAGAAACCCACAGCCAGTTTTAATTTTAAAGCAAAGATGGAGGTTTTTCTGAGAAATCTGTCGGGTGTACGCATTTATGCTGAGCACTATATATATACTTTTTTTTTTTCATTGGTAACTGTTGAACAACAGTAGAAGAAAACTTAGTTTTATCTCCACAGCCCCTCGGTGCAGTGACAGTTTGAACAGAGAGAGACAGCTGCAGCTGGCTGTGGCCTGGAACCGAGTGGATATTGCAGAGAGCGAGATCTTCACTGAAGAAAGTAAATGGAAGGTTTGTTGAATATTTATACATATTGAATTCTCCACTCTGATTAGTCAAAACTCTTGATTAATTTGTTATAACAGCAGCTCTGTCATTATTGTGAGCTGTGCAGACGTCACTTTTTAACTACTTTTTTTGGACAAAAACCCCACCTGGATTATTTGTTTGTTTATTACATTTTAATAGGAAGGAACATCATATAGAATAATACACAACAAATTCTATCATTTATCACTCTCTTTCTTCGATTGGATTCTGTTTCTTTGTTTCGAATGAAACAAATTTAGATTTTAAACAGATATTTAGGTAACTACAGTATTTCCTGTGCTACTTTCCCCTCAGTCTTGTGATCTGCACCAGGCCATGTTCTCTGCCTTGGTGGGCCATAAAGCTGAGTTTGTGCGCCTGCTGCTGGAGAATGGGCTATGCCTCCCTCAATTCCTCAAACATGAAGAGACACTGTGTGACCTGTATAAGCATCTTCCCAGCTGTCTGTTTTTGCGCAAAGTGGCCAAACGAGCACAGGGAAGCAAGAGGATTTCCCTGAGCCATGTGGCTGCTGAAGTACGGCGCCTGCTGGGCAGTTTCACTCAACCGCTTTACAATCCAGCTCAACTCCTTCATAAAGTAGAGATATCTAGTGAGGATAAGGAACATACAGTAAGTAATAATGAGGCCAAAGGGCCTTATATCTCTCATTATATACCACTGAAGTTATATTGTTGTAAATATACAGAATAAGTACTTACTATACAAGTAATACTGTACTGTTCCTACTAAATAATATGCTTTAATCCAATATGCTTTAATGCTTTATGCTATCTATAACTGACTAAAACATTTTATAGGCTGGCATCTAACAACATCTAACATACAGTATCTATGTTTCAGATGAGAATTCAGTAATGTGCATGTTCAAGCAAAGAAAATCACTGAAATCCATACTCGAAAAAAATCACACTTTCTTTTGGATTTACAGATCAAATCTGAAAGAGATGTTAGAGAGCCGTACTGCTGCTCGGAGAAGACAATCCCAGATACAGGCAGAGATCTCTTCCTTTGGAGTGTACTGCAGAATCAGAAAGACCTGGCACAGATCACTTGGGAGCAGGTTCTAATATTTTCTAGATTTTAATATATTGGAAAAATATTACAGTCAAATGTCACATACTGAGAGTGACAGTCACGCATTTCTGTCTTTTGTCACGCTCTCCCGCCACACATCGTATTTCTCATGCAGAAAAGCTTTTTGACTATTTATCATATATTTAATATGCTACAGTGCCCAAAATGTATCTGTCCGCACCGCTGTCTCTATGGAACCGGGCAGGAATCAAGCGCGTCTCAATTCTTAGTCGAGACTGACACTTATCAGCCAATCAAAAAAAAGAGGCTACACAAAAGCCAATCAGAAAATAGTACTATCTGGGTATTTAACGCAACAACCAATGGAAAAAAAAAAACATATTCATTAGAGAGGGTATTTTCAAGGGTCGGTTTGAACAAAACCTCAACACGAAACAGCTTGTCTCTAGACGGGACATTGTCCTCAGTCATGACCCTAAAAATGGCTGTGCTTGATCGGAACTGTTTTAAATGGGAGCAACATTACAAATGATAAAGGAGTCCAAAAAGGCACTTACAATAAACACTACCACTTGGCTGCTGGGTGGTTGTAGATGTCACGCATGCCTGTCTTCAAAACTTGAGAGCCATGAAATTAATATAGGGTTCTTTAAGCAATAAATTTGCTGAACAACAAAATTAGTAATAAATTTAATAATATAATAAATGTAATTATGCTGCATTCTTTTGAAATACTGCCAGTGACTTGATAAGTAGAACTGCTAAATGCTAGCTAAGTTATTTTACACTGTGGTAGAGTCTGAAGTTAGATCTTACATTCCTCTGTGTCTCTAGTACAAGAAAATATAACAGGACCCCTGTCTGTTCACTGCTTAATGCTGCCAGCCACATCTCCCTTTTGCCTGCTAACATGCAGTTAATTTTCCAACAAGCCACAGTAGAATTAGCCTGAACCTCTTTGGATCAATGCCCATACCAGGAAGAATCTGCTAGAGTATTGACAACGTGTGACACTCTTGTGACTCTCCTGGCTCAGATAACTTCAAAGTTGTACCAATGCTAACATTACAAGCACAGCATCAGTCATAGGTCCTGATTCTGACATCATACCTGGTTAGGCCATAAATCTTTTGAGTTTGAGTTTCAACACCAGCTGGCTGGCACAGATGTTGATGGTGCCAGCAGCACTGATACTCTTGAAACAACTGGATTTAAGGGAATTTCAGAGATGGGTCATCGACCTGCAGCTAAAGCCCAGATACAATTAAAAAATTATGCATTTTTATTTCAGGGAAACGACCACAAGCCCTGAACCACTGGAGAAACATGTAGTCTCCATAATTTAGAAAGATGTTCATCATGGATTTACATTTACATTTATGGCATTTGGCAGACGCCATTATTTAGAGACATACAAAAGTGCAAAAGTGAATAAGGAGCAGTGTCGTGCCAGAGAGTGAAATTGAAACACAGCTACTCACTAGGATTAAGGGCAGCCCAGCTGGTTCTTCCTACAGTACACATACTGACCCCAACACATTTTGATTTGCTAATACTGATAGTACAGCGTTTAAATCACAAAACAAGCCCAGAGTCAATCCTGGGTTCAGACAAAAGTACGAGTCCAAGTCTGCTAACTACTGATTAACCCTTTTGCTGATCCCTGTCAAAAAAAAAAACAAATATAAGCCCTTCAATTGTTGCAACAGGAATGGAAATAAGCAGAAAGCTAAGCTGCAAAAACTTCATAGAAAGCCTGGCCTGACAGCAGTAACTAATACTGTATGCTACAGGTTAGAATTGTACCTAACTTGTTAAGTCATAAATCAGCTGAACTATCTCACAGCTCAAAATTTGGCCAGGAATTGGTCGTCTGAGACAAATTTTGAAAATCCTAAAAGAGTTCTAGAATCCTAGGGTAAAATCTGTAGTCTTTGATCGCTGGGTTGAAATGGTCACTGACAGCTGAGTAATGGCCATTGCGATCCGTTTTTTCTCTGATGAAGTCCTTCGTCAGAAGGTTTCAGACACTTACTTGCAGTGTGACATCTCCTACGACGAGCGTTAATCCAAAAACCAATAGGAGCTCTGAACCGGGTGACGCACTTAGCGCGACAAATTAAAACCACCTCAGGAAAGATGTGGAAACGAGTCAGGTTTACAGCACAGCATGAATAAAAACTAAAAACGTTATAGGTGGTTTCGTTTGCTGCTACCTGCCATCTTAGCAAGAGAATGCGTGTCTGAACGTGTCACTGATTGATGACGTAAAACCCCAGACATTTCTTCTTGCGTGTGTCCGATTTTGACGCATCTTGTCTGTCGTACAATCTGAAATGATGACAAGGGACATGGGGATCATGTTCAAAAAGTCTGAACAAGCAACAATCCCGAAGGATTATGAAAACAGCACGGTGTGAGCCCAGCTTCAGACATTTAAAAAATCATTAGACATCATTCACCCTAACCCTTACCCTGACAAAATACACATAATGGCTGCAACCCCAGACACAGAATTTCTAGGGGTGTGATCAGTGTCTATAGAGGCAGATCATTTTTCGAACAAATGCATCTCTAATTATGGCTGTTATGGGTATCTTATTAAGACCCAGTAGCCACTGCACCAGCATTTGAGTAATACAACCAACATTCTTCATTGTGACATAAGCTTTGAGAACCAACATGTCAGCTTAATTATTTTTGAGTGCATGGGAATTCATGCATAGATTTATCCCCTTGTATCACCAGTAAAGCTACAAAAATTCTACAGGCAGCACTCCATGCATTGAGACATGATAAAGCAGGACCTTTTATGAACAAGATGAGGGCTATTGCCCACCAAGGAAACACATAGCTAAGCCGTTTTTAATAGTGGTGTTTGTGTGTGTGTGTGTGTGTGCAGTGCAATGATTGTATTACTGCTGCTCTGGCTGCCAGTAAAATACTGAAGAAGCTTGCTCAGGAAGGAGGAGATAATGGGGATGATGCTGGATCGATGAAGGAGCTTGCAGATCACTACGAGAAACAAGCAATCGGTATAGTGATGTATACACACTTCAGCATTTTTCATTTAACAATTCCGTAATTTCTGCCAACTTTCATGAAAATGAGAAAAAGCATACAGATAATAACTCATCATTTATCATTTTGTCATTTATTTATTTAATTTTTTTTTTATCATTTTAAAATTAAACATACTGCAGCAGTACAGTTTATTTTTATTTATAGTGCCAAACATTTTCTCAATAATTAATATTTGCCTTAACCTTAAGCTCCATGGTTACATAAGCAGACTGAGATGGCCAATATAAAATATGACTTTGAATATTCGGATAGATATGTATGCTGCGATTCATTATCTTCATATCTTAGTGATGCTAATTCCTAAAGCTGAGTATTTTCCTGGCAAAAGCGACCAAGCAAAAATGGAAAAATGTAAAAATCAAACACGTCTGGTTGAAATGAGCAAATAAGAGCATGCACAAACACAATAACCTAAGATTCTTACTGACATGCAGGTGAGGATAGTTAGGACATTTACCTGATTATGACCAAATGACTGGATATACTGTATATGGGTGGACATAACAACTATGAAATATAAAGCTAAAATATCTATATGGCCTACTAGTGGCTGGCTGTATACATTTTATTAATCCTGTCCATTTCCTTGTTAGTGATTGGACCACAAGGCAAACTTTTTATTTCAAGTTCTACCTAAGTTACAAATTATTTCAGAAATACTATGGTCAATTTTCATTCAGAATCGTAACCATCAGTTTCATTTCATCTTGATAGTCTATCCAGTATTTTTCTTTACTATTAAAATGTTTGACAGATTTAGACTTGACAGTCCAGTCTAATAAACATACACACACTCTCAAAATGTACCTGATGCTCTTGATACTGTTGAAGTAATGCCATGTCTTGCTCTGGTGCAATCTGAGAATCTAACAAACAGTCAGAATGTAGTTCTTTGCAGTTTTTTTATGTCTAAGCTGATTGACTTTATAACTACCCAAGTAACATAAGTCAATAAAGTGATAGTATAGCTAGTACTGTATAAATTTCATAATAATTAATAACCTTGGCTAAGACTTTAGCTCGGTAATGTAAGCCGGATACTCTGTTTAAAATCTACTGTATATACTTGTGTAAATTATTCAATGAAAATGTAGCATTTAAATAATAATAATGCTGTACTTGCTATTTATAGCAAGAATGTTTGACATGCCATGTTATTCAGGTAATAACAGGTAATACAGTAGCATCTATGCTACTGGCATGAAGCAGGGGAGTGTTGGGGAGCACTGAACCAAATTCAGTCAAGAAGGCAACATTTAATTCAACTTAAAACAAAAAATGGCAAATGGTGCCATGTTGTTCACTCACATATACAATTGTTGTTATGCCCTTAAAACATTATAAAAAAAAATAGGAACCTTAAACGTCTCTTACTCAGCTTCAGTGAAATATATTTTTGGTTTTCATCGCAGGTGTGTTCAGTGAATGCCATCGCTATGATGAGCAGCGAGCACAGAAACTGCTGACGCGTGTCTCTCCATCATGGGGTAGAACAACCAGTCTTTGTCTTGCTCTCGATGCCCATGACAGAAGCTTCGTAGCTCACTCTGGGGTCCAGGTAAACACAGTGTGCATGGCATAATAAACTCAGCAAAAAATATTCTGTATTGAAAGTATTGCATTTGGAATAGATTATATTAGATATAATGTGGTTAAAACAATTCTGTTTTCTCAGGCTTTGCTAACTCAGATCTGGTGTGGTGAGTTATCTGTGGAAAACCCACAATGGAAGCTGATCCTCAGCATGTTTTTCTTTCCTCTTATCTACACCGGATTTCTGGTCTTTAGGTAACACCAAAGTGCAGCGCATTCTATGAACTAATATTTCTATGAACTTTTTTATTTGGGGCTTGTAAATGATCACAAAAAAAATAGGCAAAAGTTTGTATTCCCATAGTATTGAATAATAATAAAAAATAAATAAATAAATAAAAATGCATTTTATTACAAATACTCAGAAGGTTTCATAATATTTAAAAATATTAACTTTAAAATAACTTTAAATTATAAAGTTAATTTTAAATAGATTTCTTGTCTTTTTTTAAAAAATAAAATTTATAAAGTGTATGCAAATTAATTCTTTGTAATTATATGCTGTTCATTGTACATATATACTATAGACACCTGACCATTATACTCATTTGTGCTTGCTAAACATTCATTCATTCATTCATTCATTCATTCATTCATCTTCTACCGCTTATCCGAACTACCTCGGGTCACGGGGAGCCTGTGCCTATCTCAGGCGTCATTGGGCATCAAGGCAGGATACACCCTGGACGGAGTGCCAACCCATCGCAGGGCACACACACACTCTCATTCACTCACACAATCACACACTAGGGACAATTTTTCCAGAGATGCCAATCAACCTACCATGCATGTCTTTGGACCGGGGGAGGAAACCGGAGTACCCGGAGGAAACCGAGAACATGCAAACTCCACACACACAAGGCGGAGGCGGGAATCGAACCCCGACCCTGGAGGTGTGAGGCGAACGTGCTAACCACTAAGCCACCGTGCCCCCCGCTAAACATTCAATTCCACCTTTATTCCTCTTTTGATGTTATAATAACTTCTACTCTTCATTAAGGCATTCTGCTTGATTTAAGAGTGTGGATGTGGGCATTTGTTCATTCAGCCACAAGAGCGTTATTTAGGTCAGACACTGATGGGTATCAGTATGGGGTGCAGTCAGCATTCCAATTCATTTTAGAGGTGTTCAGTGGGGTTGAGGGCAGGGAACTTAGGTGCAGGAAACTTCAGGAAAGCTCGTTATAGCATAAAAGACATAAAAGACCTTGTGTGACAACAGTTTGGCAAAGAACTACATATGAGTGTGATGGTCATGTACCCAAATTGTTTTGGCCATATAGTGTATAATAGTTGCATGTTGTACTGCATATAATTTACAGTAGCTGAATGCTGATGAATAGGTAGTTATAATAATGTAAATTGTTAAACTGCATATTGCATGTAGAACACTGTAAGATTAATACTAACATTCTCATTCATAGTGAACTGATCTAAATGAATTGCATATGCAAAGATCAGCCACAAGGAAGCAGTGTTTCTTTTAACATTGTGGATCAATATTGACATTTATAAGAAACATGTACTATAGTGGCTAGGAAACAGGGTCAGGTAGATTCACTAATGGAATAAATATTATCAAGCATCCTTTACGATTACATAAATATAATGATGAAGTTGGATGTGTGTCTGTGTCCCCCTTTTAGGCGTGATGAGATCATCCGCAGGGAAGCAGAGAGAAATGAAGAGGAGAAGCTGGTTATGGATTCAGAGGATTGGAATAAACCTGACTTTCGGTAACATAGTGTCTTAGTATCTTAAATTATAGTGTAGTCTTCAAGTAGTTTGAAAACATTCAATCTATATCTATAGGTCTAATTAATACATTACATGGCATTGGTTTTATTTTAAGATGGCAAATGTTATTTGTTTTAAAAATGTGTGCTAGTTTTGGTATTTTCTAATATTATCAAAGACTATAAAACAAATTAATTATTTGCTTTCTGTCTTAATGTTATAATCAGTTTTGTTGCTTGAAATTTCAGGGTTAAGTATTACAGTCTGGAGTCATGGGATTTTGTTTTTCTTTTCAACATTTAAAAATATATACCAAAGTATTACTTTTCAGTTAGTGAGCCAGATTAAAACAGCACAGAGATATATGGTGATTACTGAAGATACTGAAAAAGCTTGAATATGCCACAGTTTTATCCTTTCTCCATCTACAGTAGTAACCACCAGTCTGACACGAGCTCTGTGGATCCACTAAACTGCTGGACAAGATTAGCGGGTCTGTACTCCTGTCCTCAGGTGAAATTCTACTGGAACATCTTGGCTTACTTTGGATTCCTGTTTCTGTTTGCTCTGGTGTTGATAACAGACTTCCAGCCTACGCCATCTTGGAAGGAATTGCTCTTGTATGTCTGGCTCACCTCACTCATGTTTGAAGAGATCAGACAGGTAAGAAAGACACAGTGAATTAAATCAAATGATGTATATACATGTTTATTTATTATCTGGTTTTCAGAATTTTTAACCTTAATATTATTATTTGCTTTTCTTCCACATAATAATAATAATAATAATAATAATAATAATAATAATAATAATAATAATAATAATAATAATAATAATAATGACAATTGTGAACTATTAGGATTACTGCACAATATCTAGGCAGTCATGGAAATGATGTACACTGCTGCTTGAATTAAACAACCAGTGATCACTGTTAGCATTAAGACTACACAAAAAATTACACAACATTGATCTTTACAACTTCACAAAATGAGCTCCTTGAAGGCATGGTTTGCTAAGGTTGGAGTGTCCAGCATAGAGCCATGACTGAAAAACTGTTGAACACTTTTGAGATGAACTGGAACACAGACTAAACCCTGGACATCATTACCTGTCCTCACACAGGCTTTTGTGAATGAAAGAACACAAACCCTCACAGCCATGCTCCAATATCTAGTAGAAAGCCTCCCCAGAAGTTTAATATAACAGCAAAAGGGGACTAAATTTACATGTCTGGCATTTAGTAGACACCCTTATCAGGAGTGACTTACATTTTGCTCAGGGGCTCAGCAGCGGCACCTTGGTGGACCTGGGATTTGAACTTTGAATCAGTAGTCCAACACCTTAACCACTAGTCTACCATATCCCATAGCTGAGATAAATAAATATTAATTAGTATGTTCATTAAACAAAAAGTGCACTGGTCAGCTGAACCATACCATACTTTCAGCCATACAGTTTAGCTGCAATAACACATGATAACATACTTGTTTTACAGACATTCCCCAACATTAAAGGTGCCCTTTAATTGACAAGAGTTAACTGCTTGTAAAATTAAAAGGAATAAAACTTTTTTAAGGAGGGCTTCTATAGCACAATAATCAATTTTAGGTTTTCAACAGTAACTCTGCTTTAGGTCTGCCGCCATTCTAGTTTCATGTCTTAATTATTTACTGGCATATGAGGACCTTCCCCAAAACTGTTGCCACAAAGTAGGAAGCAAAGAATACACCAGAATACAGTGTGTTAAACACCAAGACAATGCCCCATGCACCAAGTGAAATCCATAAAGACAGGGTTTGCCAAGATTGATGTCTAAGAACCAAAATGGCCTGTGCAGAGTCCCTAAACCCAACTGAACACTTGTACTCCTCACTTGACATCCCCGCTCAACCTTCTGTGCGCTTATGGCTAAATGATGCTGATTTGGTACTAAATTGTCTGTTCTGTTAAATCACGCCAGTATCTTTTAGAAGAGCCATTGGTTGCACTGGTGGCCTATTTTAGTATATTTGTTGCGGCAAAGCAAGTAATGTCGGTATGTGTAGGTGTCACATTCTCACAGAGAGCATCGCAGCAAGACCCAGACGCGGGATACATTGCAACACATTTTTTGACGAGAGACACAAAAATAAAATATACATGTGTGGGAAACATAAAAAGGTGTGGGAAAAGACATGTGACTACCACAACCAGAATTTCTGCCAGCACCCCCTCTGGTGGCCTGGCAGAGAATTGTCCCACAAGTTCCTCACAGTAGGACTACTGGTCAAGTCAATTTAAATATTATTTATAAAGCACATGTAAAGACAATGTTTGAGTTGTAAGTGCTGTACATAATATCATATAACATCACATTAAATAACATGAAGGTGGATGAATGAATGTATACATGAATATTTATGGAGGTTTAAGCTTTTTTTTTCTCCCTTGTTCTCATGTGTCCTTCTGCTTAGCTCTTTTATGATTTTGATGGGTTTACACTTTGGAAGAAAGCGAAAATGTATATTAAAGACTCATGGAACATTTTGGACATGTTGTCAATATTGCTTTTCATCACCGGCCTGGCTTGCAGGTTAGATACTTAACAGACACAAAAAGCAATTACATAATCATGTAGATGTTTTATATATCAGCTCACAGCCTGAAGTTAAGATGGGACCTTTTATCTCCTCTCCAGGCTCCAGGCTTCGAGTACAGTGTTCTATGTGGGGAAAATCATCCTCTGCATTGACTTCATCATATTCAGTTTGCGCCTGATGGCTATCTTCACCATCAGCAAGACCTTAGGGCCTAAGATTATCATTGTCAGGAGAATGGTGAGAATAACATAACATTCAGTGTGAGTTTATTCATATACTGCTTTTATTGTCCCAAAGCAGCTTTACAGGAATCCAGATGCAACAGTGGTAATGACTCCATGAAGTGTGTTCATCTGCTTTTCATACAAAAAGAGCATTTACTTCTAACCTAAAATAAAACCTATGTATACTAATACATGGTAAGGTGAATGATTTATTCTTTATTCGCCTGTCTTTATCTCTCTGTAGATGATGGATTTGTTCTTCTTCATGTTCCTGCTCAGTATCTGGGTGGTTTCATACGGAGTGGCAACACAGAGCATCCTGATTGAGAATGAGGATCGATTTAACTGGATTATGCGTGGTGCTGTCTATGAGCCCTACCTCATCATATTTGGGACTTTGCCTGACAATGTGGACAGTAAGTAAAAAGATTTCAGAAGAGTTGTTACAGAAGCAGTTAGGAATCATTGACAAATTGAGAATCTTCACCAGTTAACACATACTACATTTTTCAAATTAAAGGTGGGGTGTACGATGTTTGAAAGCCAATGTTGACATTTGAAATCACCAAAACAAACACGCCCCTAACCCAAATGGGTCCCACCCCTGTATTAATAGCTCCGCCCATACATACATACGCAACCCAGGCAACTAATGGAAAGAAATCTGTCTTTATCATAGCTGAAGGGAAGAACAATATGATTGCAGATAAACAAACAAACAAAAATGACACACAAACATGATCATGCAAAGGACGACATATATTAGTTCTGTGAAACAAAGCAAAACCAACGTTACTCACCTATCAAGAAGGAAAAAAGCAACCTCTGCGTCATATCGCAGGCCTTCCCGCTCCTTCAGTACTCTCCAGCGCTGGAAAGCTGGTCTTATATTAACACGGGTCCTGCTTCTTGCCTTATCATAAGACTTTTTTCGCTTTTCGTTTTTATCCACCATGTCAATGTTTCAATCGCTTTTGGCTAATGTCACACATGCGCACTGAACACTCTCTCCGCCGCATATTGACAAGACACGCCCCTTTCTGCTCATTGGCTACACGTTTGTTTTGTTTGTCGGCCCGACTCAGCTTTCTGAAGCAATTTCTCAAACAATGTACACCCCACCTTTAATCTTAATTATCAAAAGGTAGACCTTTAGCTTACAGGGATTCTAAAGAGACTTATAGTTGTTTTTTCTATTTCTAGTGTCATGTTCATACCAGAGTCTGCATTGATCTCTACTGCTCACAGTGCACTTATTAACAATGACAATCACATTCCACATTCATTGTAACATTCCCAGTCACCCTATTACTGATCTCCTGCACACGCATATAGACACTCATACTGAAATTGAAGTGAAGTATTTATCTCCATGTATTTGCCTGATTTACAAAGCCTTCTGAATTTTTCCCTTGATTTTGGATATTCTCTTTGCACATAATCTGAGTCACCTCCTGTTTCTTGTCTTTTAATTTAGCCATGTTTTGGATTTGACAAGATTTGTTCATTTTAAAAAGTATTTTTTTTATCCTATATAGTTACATTGTATTTTAGGAGGTAGATTACAGTATCTACATCCAGCCATTTCCTTACCAGTTTCTTCTTAGATTTTCAGTTCACAGAAACCACAAAGCCACAAAAGTATGACTATTAAAAGTGTTGGACATTGGAGATGCCTTACAAAAATGCTAAATAATCAACAAAAAACTTTTATGACTTTTATTTGTCAAAATAATAGCATGTTTGCAATTTATTTCTTATTTGACTTAGATTACATATGGATCATTCACTATATATATCTGAGTTAGGAGACATACTGTACAGTAGCTAGAGAACCTACTGTATTAGAATAACTGAATTATTATAAAGCAGTAATGTGCTTTCACATTCTGGTATATTTAAATAGAGAATACAATAGTGCTGTGGTACAAGAAAAATATACATATTCTTTTCTAGTCCTACTTTGCAAATTACCTATTTTACATTTTAACATGATTATTGTTTGTAAGTCACCCATAACACACCCATTTTCTGCGTGCTGTATATCCATACAATTTATTTGGGATCTTATTGAAATCCTATTTAATTGGAGCCTAAATATTTCAATTTGTTTTTTTGGTAGATAATGTTAGAATTGTTCATTTCTGACATCCCTATGCATTCTTTGTGTATGTGTGTTCCAGATACCAAATTTGACTTGAATAGTTGCAGTGTTAATGGCTCTGATCCTCTAAAGCCCAAGTGTCCCATGCTGAATAGTGACAACAGTCCAGTCTTTCCTGATTGGCTGACCATCATCATGCTGTGTGTTTATCTTCTCTTTGCCAACATCCTTCTACTTAACCTCCTCATTGCTATCTTCAAGTGAGTTTCAGTACTACACTTACACTACAAATCTAATTATCTACATGCTGCATGTCATGCTTTGTGTCATTGCAATGTCCTGTCTGTTATGGTAACCATAACGTTACATGGTTAGCCTTGTCTTTTAAATGTACTGTGGGTCTAGATGCATTCCATTCGACTCAGAATTGGGTAATATTCCACTTCTTAGTAGAAAAAGTGCAATGGATTGCCACTCAATGTCAGATTTTCAAATAGTCACCCCAAACTTCACTCAGAAATGTTTCTAGGACATTGCATTGACAAGGTTACACAAAGGGAGAGAAAAGAGGCTGATGACCATTTAAAACCATCAGAAACAGCAAGTATGACAAACATTCACATACCCTGAGGCAATGTGAGGCACCTGTTTGCCACCACCAAAGAGAACTATATGTCAATTAACATTAGCTAGTCACAGCCTGAGGTGACTCCTCATGAAGATCTGGGAGCATGGAATGCAATGGAAGTCTGCCTCATAATTCTATGTATTACTCTTATAGGCAGCCTTGCATCTGACCATTTAAAATGCATTTGTCTGTAACAAATGGAGGAGAAATTGACACACTATACAAAAGAGGAAGCCAGCCAGCCATGCATTTAACTAAGCTAATGATCTACAGTTACACTTTAAATACAGAGACAGCTCTCAGAGAAAGACAACCAAGTAGATGGAGATGATGTAAAATGGCTAAGGTGGCCCAAGGACTGCCTTCCCTGCAGATTCACACAATTAAACAAAACTGTAATTATAGATCATTTAATTAACAGTGCATTAATTAGCAGATTATAAGCTTAATTAATACACCTTTAGCGTTATGGCCAACACATGTTCCCATGTGACTTCTTTACATAATCTTGGTTAATTCTCAGTTGTTAGATGTCTATTAACCAGCTCCACACTCAACCTTACACACACACACCCCACCCCAACCAAGCAGAGGGTGCCGTCACCAGAATACTAGGACTTCCAAGACTTGCTAAACCATTCTGGGTTATTGGTTTAAACCATGCACACACTTCCATCACAAAGTATTACCAGTTTCCTGTGATTCTGAGATGATTGTGTTTCTTGTATTGCTTTCTTTGTGTATCAAACATTGTTTTTCATATTTACATGTTTGAATTGTGTTTTTGGATTTGTTTGCTGTGCTGACTGCTATTTCTCTTATCTCTGCAATGAACTCTTGCCTGTTTTGTTTGACAGCGATTTCTGACTGCTGTTGTAGTTTGTTTGCCTTCTGAGTGTGTGGGTGTGTGTTTGTGTGATCCAATAAATTCAACACCATAGATAAATTAAATTACATTAAATAAATTCGTCCACCTCTGCACCCCAGAATACTTCGCCTACCCTGAATCCAGCAGTTACAAACTCAGAAGTTTGTGTTCCACCAAGGTGAGGCTCTGTTCGCTTAGCAGGAACAACTGGCAGCGCTAAAGAATACTAATGCGCACCTCCTCCATGCCCTTCAAGGACACCCTGTTCCCCAGTCTGAACGTCTCTGGATAGCGCTGCCAGACAAATTTGATGGATTGCAGACCGGTGCAAAGGATTCTTATGGCACTGCGACATCTTCTTCCTGAATCAGTTGTAGACATTGCGAGAGGACTCCATGAATGGCGTCTTCCTTGTGACACAGAGACACTGCCCTTGATTGGGCAGCAGATATTTGGGACTCGCAAGGACACGTCTCTTACAACCACTTTTCTCAGCTCCTGCATGAAAACTTTGAGTATCCGGCAGGGGACAAAGACGCTCCAGATCTGTCCGTGTGCACTGAGTTCATGACAAACTTTGTAGTAAAGTTACACATCCTTGCAGCCCAGAGTGGGTGGTATGATACCGCCTCTTTCTCACAAAGCATAAAATCCCACCCTACAGGCTGAACTGTGACCTCACTCAATATATCACTTTGGTTATACATCTCAATAACCTCCTCCAAACCCAGCCCTCCCACTGCCCCACTTCTTCATTCCCCTATCCTGGAGCATTGGAAACCAAGCCATCTCCATCTGAACCAAAGCAGAGCGCAAAGGGAAAGGTGGGTGGGAGCGAAAGGTGGGTGCAGCTGTAGCTTTGCTTTTACTGTTGTCAATAGAGACACCTGGCTGGAGAAACCAGCCTCCTGAACAACTAAGGAGAGCCTTACTCCAAGTCTTCATAGTGTGCAAATCATTATCCAGATCAGTCATACTAACCAGAGCCATTTTTTCTCAGCCCTGTAAGGCTCAGCTGCCAACTTGATCCACATCAAACTGATTTGGTGGCGGCCCCCCTCATGGCTCTATTATGGGCAAAACCCAAGAAATTCGAAATTTTCTGCTTGCACACAGAAGGCTTTTAATGACCTAAAGCCCAGGTTCACCACAGCACCCATCCTCCAGGATCCTGACCTCTACCTGCCTTTTGTTGTGGAGGTTGATGCCTCCTGTTGTGGGATTGGGGCCATTCTGTCTCAATGCCATGGCTTACCAAGCAAGCTTTCCACTATACCTTCTTATCCAGGATTTTAACACCAGCAGAAGCGAATTATGATGTGAGCAAAAGAGAACTTCTTTTTATCAAGAAACCATTGATGTGCGGAGACACTTGCTGGAGGGAGCCTGACATCCTTTCCAGGTCATAACCAACCATAAGAACCTCAAACATATAAGAAAAGGTAAGCGTCTAAACCCCTGCCAAGCACAGAGGGCCCTATTCTTTACTCGGTTATATTTCACCATGATTTATCACCTCGGGACTAAGGCCCTCTCCTGACAGCACAATTTAATGAGCATAGACCCTGATCCAGAGCCCATCCTGCCCAAGTCTCTAGTCACAGAACCTGGGACATAATTGGGAGAAATCATGCAGGCCCGTGCTGAGAAGATGCCACCCTTGGAATGTCCCCCCCAATAAAATGTACAACCCCACTTCTCATCGGCAGAGAACCATCCAGTGGATGCAGGAGGCCCCAAGCTTCAGCCACGCTGGAGTCCACAGAATGATACTCTTGCAAAACACCTTCTTGTGGTTGTCCCTTTAAGCAGACACTGCTGAGTTTGTCCTAGCATGCACCATCTTTGCCCAATCCAGGATGCCCCAAAAGCTACCCATGGACCTTCTGAAACTAATGCCCATACCTTGCCACCCCTGGTCTCACCTAGATGTTGATTTAATTACCGACCTACCTAGCTCCCATGGCCATACCACAATTTTGTTAGTTGTCATCAGATTATCCAAGGCATGTAAAAGATCTTTCAAGAGCCTTCCCACTGCCACTGAAATGGTCCAAATCTTGTTTGACCACATTTTTCAAACCTTTAGCCTACCACAGGATAAAGTGTCTGACAGGGGTCTGCCCAAAATTCCCTCACACAAACAGTGCATCCTCCTTAAACCGACCAAAATCACAGACTCTACCCCTCAGCCAAGAACAACTCTGCCACACTTCCCCACCCATAGAAGTGGATGTATCCTCGGACACTTGTCAGCATCATCCTAGACTTCTGGAGGAAGGGAGGTCAACTTCAGTGCCTTGTTGACTGGAAAGGTTACCCTCCAGAGGAACTTTTATGGGTTGGAACCAACGAAATCCTTGACATAGCCCTAATCACAGCACTCCACCATTCACACCCAGAATGACCAGCTCCCAGACCATGAGACCATCCCAGAAGGAGAACACCTGGAGGTGTTCCTAGAGCAGGGGATTCGGCTACACACACAATCCCCCCTGACCTGCCAGAGGGATTTGTCATCATAATAAAAAATCTCTCTGGGTTACAGGAACACACACTGACTTCCACGACAAAGTATTGCCAGTTTACCTGTGACTCCAAGCCATTTGTATACTTTGTTTTGCTTTCACCCCTTTTGCCATTGTTTTTCATATTTACATGTTTGTGTTTTTGGATTTGTTAATGAACTCTTATGTTATGTTATTAAGTCTGTTTTGTTCAATAACGATTTCTGCCTGCCATTTGTGTGTGTGTGCTTTGTGTGTTTGTGATTCAATTAAATCTGCAAATGGATTGAACACCATCTGATTCTGCCTCTGCAACTTAGTACATGTACAATGTATAACATAACATACTCACTGGGCTTGTACATGGTGCGGTGGTTAAGCGTTCGCCCTGTAGTTGAAAAATCAGAAATCCAGACAATGCCATGGCCATTGAAGATATAGTCAAATAATTGCAAAATCAACTAGCCATGAGCAGTACAAGTTACAATCTTTACAGCAGACTGCTGTGTGTATGTAACAACTATTGTTCTGTGCATTTACAGATGCTTAAACCTGTAACCACTTGTCAACCATTGGAATTCTCTAAGTTTCTACATACAGGCACCAGTGGATATTTATTTGCATATTACATTCCTATTAAATGGTATCCTAATTTAGTGATTTATTTATCTATTCTTATTTATTTAACTCTTTTTCCACTTGTGTGAATGTGATATTTTCCTTCATATAGGTTATTTTATCAACATACTCTGGAGAGCCAGGGGAGGGCGTCATGTCTAATGATTTACTGTTTTATGCAATTCATAACATACAGTTACTGCTGTGTAAATCCAATTAAAAAAGAAAAAAAAAACAAGTAATTATTTTTCAAGAGGACTCTGATAATCAACTTGTATTTTAAACTGAGACTCGAAAACACCAAATTATTATTTTTTTTAGGAAATACCTGAGTATTCATATTTCTGTGAAAATTGCTCTGGTCTGTTTTACAGCTACACATTTGAGGAGGTACAAGGCAATACAGATATAATCTGGAAGTTTCAACGTTATGAGCTGATAAAGGAGTACCATAGTCGCCCCTCTCTACCTCCTCCCTTCGTCATCCTGAGCCACATTTACCTCTTCATCCGACGTGTGCTCCTGCGCCGTGCCCCTCAGAAACATAAGATCTTCAGTAAGCATAAATTATTTTTTGAAAATCTAAAGCCAGCTACAGTATATATTTTTTGTATGCGAATATGTTACTAACTAAGTTAGGTCTACCATGTTTCTAATGATATATATACACAGAAAATGGACAAAGCTACTGTAACTAAAGTAGTAGTTGCACTGAAGTACTGGACTTCAGTAGTTAAGCAAAATGTTCATCTGTTATACACAGGACAAGAGCTAAGTAAGAGAGAAGAAGAAGAGCTGATGTCATGGGAGTCATTCATGAAGGAAAACTATCTGGCATCTGTAAAACAGGACAGTAGCCAGAGTATGGAGCAACGTATGGAAGACACAGCAGAAAAGTAAAGTAAAAATGTACCACTTTCATTTTTCTTTAGTATCTGACTTTTAGCATCGTTACAGAGAGAGACATACTCACACACACCACACACACACACATACATACCTACATACATACATACATACATACATACATACATACTGTACATACATACATACATACATACATAGGTCTGTGGTTTAACTAAGGTCTGGATAATTACAAGCCCTTCCTTTACTACATTCATATTTATATTCATTCCACACAGCATTTAATACATAATTTATTGAAAGAATCAATACATTAATACATTACAATAGAGAACAATACATTATTGCAGTACTGTATATGGCTGATTTAAATCAGGGCTATATAAAAACAAACTGATAAGTAGTGAATAAAATATGTTGGGGTGCACTGTTATAGGAAAATTATTAACAATCCAGTGGTGTAATGTGGCTTAAGAAGCAGATCTACTTTTAACACTCCAAAGTTGATGAATTTTAAATAACAGTATACGCTAAAGTGATTTATTTTTATTATTAACACAGCATTTTCAACAATATTAACAGTAAGTATCCTACTTTTTATCCATTTGTGGTTACTTTTAATGTCCTGGATCATCCATAAAACAAATGAGTTTTCTATCTCTAACGGTATAGTTTTTCTCTCTTAAAGTAAAAATAGCAGCTTATAATGTTACATAGAACCCGGAAAACTCTCTAGCCTAAAAATGATCAGCGTTTGATCATTTAAAGCAACAGATTTACCTCTGAATGTTACAAAGAAGAAAAATGGATAACTTCACCATATCTACAATTATACATATTTTTTACATAACAATTACATGTAAATGAAAAGTCTCATTTTGTGGAATGTCCTTCCCACATTATTATACACAAATCTGCAATTTGCCTTTTATCCGGCAATGCGGTCAGAGTCGCTATCATAGAAATTTAATCAACATATATTACTGGCTTTTGGGCAAAGAACATGCTTGTAATGTGGTGTTAATTTTATAATATAAGAAGCTAATTTGATAACTTTTGAATTTAACTGATAAATTTTATAAGCTCTGGAGTTTAGAAAGCAGTTTGATTTGGTAATGTTATATAGAATAATATAAACAGCCATTTTTCTCTTACAGAGTTGGAACCATGTCTGAAATAATAGAGCAAGGACAAGAATGGGGTTTTGTGTCTGTGGCAAAAAGGCTGGGCCGATTAGAGGAACAGGTCTGAAATAAATTTTATTAAAGGACTCGACGGTTAATGGATTAAATCAAATGCATTAAAGAAAGATTACCCAGATCTACCATATCGTCCAACATTGTTAAACTACAGTGTATTGCTTAGTTCTATTCATTAACAGTCAAGTTCTATTCATTAGTTCTATTCATTAACAGTCAAATGTTAATCATAGTTTAAATAAATCAAATGTTTTTTCTATTGTAGTACTTTGTACAGCATTAATATGAAACCAATATAATTTATTTGAATATTTATGCTATGTAGGTCTAGCCACAAGGATTGCAAGCCAGTGACTTCTGTTAATAAAGAAGTACAGAGAGAAGGAGCTGCACTGCATCTTTGTGGATTTAGTGAAAGCGTATGAAAGGGAGCTATGAGAGAGGTGCTATGGTACTATGTCAGAGTAGTTCAGAATATGTATAAGAGAAGTATGACAAAAGTGAGATGTGCTGTACTGTAGGTCAGACAGTGGAGTTCAAGGTGGAGGTGGGGCTACATCCAGGATCGTGCTTTGAGTCCCTTTTCGTTTGCTATGGTGATGGACAGATGAAGTCAGACAGGAATCACAGTAGACAATGATGTTTGCAGATGAAATTGTGATCTGTAGTGAGATTATAGAGCAGTTGGAGGAACACCTGGAAAGGTGTAGGTCTGCTCTGGAAAGAAGAGGAATGAAATTCAGTCGCAGTAAGGCAGGAGTTTAAGTATTTGGGGTCAACCGTCCAGTGCGACAGGGAGAGTGGAAAAGAGGTGAAAAGGCGAGTGCAGGTGGGTTGGAGTGGGTGGAGAAAAGTGTCAGGAGTGTTGTGTGAAAGAAGAGTGTCAGCATGAATCAAAGGAAAGGTGTACAGGACAGTAGTAAGACCTGCTATGCTGTATGGGGTTAGAGACTGTAGCAGTGAGGAAAAGACATGAGGCAGAGATGGAGGTAGCAGAGATGAGGATGTTGAGGTTCTCTTTAGGAGTGACAAGGATGGACAGGATTTGGAACGAGCAAATCAGGGGGACAGCTCAGATTGGCTGTTTTGGGGACAAGGTCAGAGAGACTAGATTGAGATGGTTTGGACATGTACAGAGGTGGGAGATGGTTATATTGGTAGAAGGATGTTGGAGATGGAGCTGCCAGGTAAGAGGTCAAGAGGCAGGCCAAAGAGGAGATATATGGGTGCATTAAAAAAGGACAGGAAGCTAATTGGTGAGAGAGGAGAGGATGCCGAGGATAGAGTTAGGTAGAAACAGATGATTCTCTGTGATGACCCCTAACAGGAAAAGCCAAAAGTAAAAGAAGAAGATCTGTGCTATGTTTGTAGACACCTGACAATCACACCATTATTTGTGGACTTTCAAAAAACCGATGTCACAAAGTTGGAAGCATAAAATTTTATAGAATGTCATTGTATGCTATAATGTATGCACAGAACAATGTCCTCAACCCCACTAATCTAATTTGGGATGAACAGGAACACTGAATGCACCCCAGACCTTCTCACCTGAAATCATAACACTGTTGTTGCTGAATGAGCAAATTCTCTTTAGCCACATCTAAATGCTGATGGAAAGCCAACCCAGAAGAGTGTACAAGGCAGCAACAAGGCTACTATGTTCAATGCACATTGTATTGGAATGGGATATTACATATAGGTGTGATCTTTAGGTGTCTGCAAACATATGCCCGTATATATTGCCCATAGAGTCTATGTGGATGTTTAAGACAATAACTATTTTTTTTCTGATAGGTTTGTCAGTCAGCTAAGGCATTACATTGGATCATGGACACACTTAAATGTCAGGGTTACAAATCCACACAGGACATTCCTATAATGGGTAAAGTTTTTGCTTCAGTACTCTTTACATGATTTAGCAATGCTACATTCTTTACTGATTATATTACTCTTTGAAAACACACAAAACCCACATTTTTGTGAACTATACTTAATGTTCAAGCTTCTTCATGTCTGATTTAGTTTGAATATCGCTTAAGAGTCATGAAGGGAGCAGATTTGTAAAGCTTCCAATCCTTGCCCTTTCAGCCACTGTCATTATGAAAACTGACACCGACCCTTCAGAATCAACCGAGCCTGAAGAAGAATGGGAGAAAACTCATCACATCTATGCTCGGCAGCTTTGTTACCCCGGCAGCACTGTTAAACGCTTCCCTGTTCCTGAGGAGAAAGTACCTTGGGAGGTACCTAAGCATAAATTCACTTGCATGACAACATCAATAAGCATATTATTAGCATGAGTATGTATTTGTAGAAATCATAAAACTGTTCTGTTATAGGTGGAATTCTCTATTTATGCTCCAGAAATTTACAATCAAGAGAATATGCAAGAGTAAGTCCTTGTATCCTCTAGGTTCAACCCTGAAAGAAACAGTCGGTCTCATATGATATTGTACTGCATATTTCATATTGGCAAACATTTTAATTGTTTTTTACAAATGTTTTTAATGCTCTAAACAGATCGGACATTTTTACTTTAGAAATATACAGGTAAGCCGTTCTTCCCATGTTAAATTAACATCACAATATGTAAACCTTTAAGTCTTAAACTTTGTGTAGTTTATTTAATTCAACAAAAAAATCGTGAATGAATTTTTTGAATTTCCAGGAACCCTGAAGGACGGACAGGATTAAAGGGAAAGGGGGCTCTTAAAAGTCTTGGGCCAAATTATATTATAGAGTCAGTTATCACAAGGTAAGACAGTTGCATTAACTTCTGCCAAGTTTATGCCAATCTCCTTAGAGTTTCAGTCACAACAGTCTCTAGATTTTACACAGAATGGTATGGGAAACACAGCCATCCAGGAAGCAGCAGTTCTTTAGGAGTGATGTGCATTCTTTAACATAGCAAACCTTTCCTGTCTGCTTAAACTTGTTTCTTATAACCTTTTACATCAACAAGGCATTGCTTTGATACAGAACTGCTGCACACTGGATTAGTGTTCCCAAGTTTTGACTATGATAAGATTATAATCTTGAAATATTAGTTTATAGCGTGTATGAGTGTTGGCGTTTGGAGGATTGCACTGTAAAACATGTTGTTTTCTGTAGAAAAAAGGGCTCACAACTGGAGTTTCTTACTGTGTGGGATGAGACAGCAAAGCACTGGACATTACCAGGGGTGAGAAAATATCCATTTCTGAAGGTCACTTTTACCAGATATACTGTAACTCCTCTGCTAATTACAAGGCAATTTATTATTGTCTGAGTTTGACATATTAGAAAACGAAATTGCGAACAATAATATGACTGTATGTTTCTCTAGATCTTGTATTTGCACTTCTGCTACATTCTGCAACTCTCTATATATACACGTTTACTTTAGTGAATATATGACTTCTTTTATTTCTTACTGTTAAATGTACATAAAATAAATTGATGAAAATACCTTCCTTTATGTTGATGTGCTTATTTTGCAGATAATTTTGAATAATTTTAGCGCTTCAGTATTTTAGCAATTTAATACCAATTAAAATCTAGAAATACCTAAAAGTAATTTTAACCTTTTCAACATATTTATTTTCATTCATAATTTATTTGTAATGGATTCTTTAAAAATAAAAAAGATGAATCCTGATTTTAAAAACTGCTATTTTATCGCTGAAGTACAGTAATAATGTCTGTAGGCTTTGGTGTGTAAATAATAAATGCTGTGTGCACTCTCTTCTAGAGTCCTGTGCAGCCTGGAAAGTTCTTACCTGAGAGATTAGAAACAACACTTGGAAAGAATCTATGGCAGAAAATTGAAGCCAAAATAAAATCAGGAAGCCATACTGAAGTGAGTGTTATATAAATGCACAATTTCGTGCTTTATATTCACCACAAGCAATTAATACAAATCAGTCCAGATGCAGAATTACTTGAAAGGTTGTGGGTTCGAAACCTAGGTCCACCAAGCTGCAACTGGTAGATCTTTGAGCAAGGTCCTTAACCATCAATTGCTCAGTTGTATAAAATAAGATAAAAATTAATTTGCTCTGGATAAGGGAGTCTGTCAAATGCTATAAATGTAAATGAAATCAGGATACACATGATAGACACTCACCATCTACTTTATTAGGAAAACCTGTACACCCACTCATTTATCCAATCAGCCAATCATGTGGCAGCAGCACAATCATTTTGATGAATAATTTTGATTAATTGCAGGCTCCTCCAAATATTGCAGAGTTTGTTTTCATTTGCATTCATTTCTGCAAACACAAAATTGTGAAATCCTGGATATCAACCTTTCCATGGGCCATATGTTTGATACCACTGATCTATATTATAATATTTTTGTAAGTGAAGATACTACATAAATTACACCACATGTTGCCATCTTCAGCATTGTGGATGACCCCATGTACCCCTCACACGAACTTTTTACCCTCCTGCAATCTGGAAAAATGTATCAAAACAGTTTAATACCAAAGACTAGATCAACACTAATCAAACAACCAAACCACCCCGTCGCCTATTGTGATTTTTCACATGACTTTTTATGATGCTACAACCACAAAAACAAGAGGAAGCCTTTATTTTTGTCACCTATACATTTTTTTTTACAGCATTTAGCAGACACTCTTATCCAGAGTGACTTACATTTGTATTTCAGTTTATACACCTGAGCAATTGCGGGTTAAGGGCCTTGCTCAGGGGCCCTGCACTTGGAATTTGAACCAGTCAACTTCCGATCTGAACACCTTAACCACTGAGCTACCACATACAATTAAATACGTTATAGACAGTTAAAATTCTTTGGGGTCAGAGCATAGCATCAGCAGTGATGCAGAGATGCCTTATTCAGGGTCCCAGCCATGGCAGTTTATGCTGGGGTGTGAACCCCAGCCTTCTTCAACAACCCAGAGCCTTATACACTTGAGCTGCTCCGAACTGCTGGTTCAACCACCTACAGTAAATCCTTTCTGCTACTAACTGTCTTTTGTTAAACACATAGCACTGTGAAAACTATTGTATTGTACTGTCTGACTTGCACTATTTGCAAATGTCTATCACACACACTTTATTTAGTACTATATAGTGCACTTAGTTTGTGTTGATTTATGTAGCTTTCCATTTTATGTAGCACCATGGTCCTTGTTTCATTTCACTGTGTCCTGCAGCTGCTTCTTTATTTGACTGTACAACAGCATTCAAATATAAAAGTTGATTTTGTTATTAAACTAAACTATCTAAAGTAACTAAACTAAAGAATACATTTGTTAACCCAATCATCATTTTGAAATTGATAAATTGCTAAAATGCATCATTTTGCTTTATTTATGACGGATGTTTGATGTTTGTCTCAGGTCTATAAAGGTTACGTAGACGACAGCCAGAACACTGATAATGCCTGGGTGGAAAGTACTGTAATAACAGTTCACCTTGAAGATAATTGGCGTATGATGACTAGCGAAGGCGATGGCGGTGCTGGGGGTGGTGAGGTAGGGATCTTTTACTTTATTTCCGCTAAATTGCCTCACCAAAAGAATTTAGTGTCGCTTACATACAGTATAGAATGTTGAAGAGTTGTCTGTTCTGTATATAGCCTATACTGTACTATACAATGATGTTCTCTGATTCTCGTGTGTATTTAAATGCATATGATACACAAACACTACAAATAAATGATAAAAAAGGGCTTGACAAACATTGTGTGAGAGAAAAGGCAGTAGAGTATATAGGTAAGTACACCAGACAGTAAAAAATCATGTATTCATTTTCATATCCATCAGTTAATGATGGGTTTGGACACACCTGCTCATAGAACACCTTTCTTTCTGTTTAGAATTTTCTTCTATTTATAATAATAAATGAGGTTAGCATAATTGTATACAACTAAATCATTGCTTGCCCTAGTTTACATACGTTTATACAATTATCTTATGGTAGACGGCATTTTGTTATGTACCAGTATTATCTATCTATCTATCTATCTATCTATCTATCTATCTATCTATCTATCTATCTATCTATCTATCTATCTATCTATCTATCATTATGAAATAGTATATATTCTGATAATTCTGTATATATGCACAGTTTGGTTTTACTTTGCTTCGTTTGTTTTTTATTAAATAATTACTCGTTTGGAAGAAATTGTTAATTTTTAAGATTAAAAAAATATTTTAAAAATGCATTTATATTCAGAAATAAATGTATACATTGACAAACTGTACATCTGACTATTTACATTTCCTTCAAAACAAATTTCATCCATAAGCCCTTCATGTACATGATCTTTAAACACACTTGTGTGTACTTTAAACATACGTGTGTGTGTGTGTACTGTATGTGTGTGTGTCTGTGTGTGTAATGCACAAACTTAAGGGGTAAGGAATAATGAGTTGTGTACAGTACTGAATAAAGATGGAATTTACATATGTACATGAGATATTTACAATATTATATGTATATAATCATTTTGGGTAGGCAGGGGTGCCCAATTCTATTCAAATATATTTATTAAATTCAGTGTAACTGATTTTTCTTGACTTGAAGTGTATATAGAAAATAATGTTTTCCTCTATCTTTAGTCTCTCAGCAGCACTAAGAAGCTTCAATGGCAGGAGGTGAGCAGCAAGGCACCTGTGTATCCACACCAACAAGAAGCTCTCTGTACTATCGCCCAATCATACAACATTAAGTTTTAATGTTGAGAAACCTCTGACTCTCAGGAAAATGGACAAGCACGAATGTTTTATGCTCCAAAATGTGTATCTTTTGTTGGGATTTGGTAGAACCAAATCAGAACCTATACACTTGCATATGAGTTATGCAGCTGTTTGCACATCTGCTCATGAACTGCTCATTCACTCATACATCATTAATACAGCAATACAATTTAAATCAAAGAAAGCTTATTCATAATCATTATTATCTTCAAATGCAGAAAATTAATATTTTCAGCAGTATAATAATAATAAAGGTGATTAAATGAAATCTGGGGGGCACGGTGGCTTAGTGGTTAGCACGTTCGCCTCACACCTCCAGGGTCGGGGTTCGATTCCCGCCTCCACCTTGTGTGTGTGGAGTTTGCATGTTCTCCCCGTGCCTCGGGGGTTTCCTCCGGGTACTCCGGTTTCCTCCCCCGGTCCAAAGACATGCATGGTAGGTTGATTGGCATCTCTGGAAAATTGTCCCTAGTGTGTGATTGCGTGAGTGAATGAGTGTGTGTGTGCCCTGTGATGGGTTGGCACTCCGTCCAGGGTGTGTCCTGCCTTGATGCCCGATGACGCCTGAGATAGGCACAGGCTCCCCGTGACCCGAGGTAGTTCGGATAAGCGGTAGAAGATGAATGAATGAATGAATAAATGAAATCTAAAATGTGGCAGGTGAAGTAGGAGAGCAATACAAGTATTTAAACTCCCATTAAATTATAATAACCAGTATACTCAATACAGCAGAATTAGTTACTTAGAAATCATGAGAGATGACAAATATTTAAAAAGTTTACATAGCATGAAATTTTGCAGCATTACTAGCAGGAATTTTTGAGCTCACTTCACCGTTTTGAGGGTAACTGTCAGACCTTCTCTCTTTTGTGTTTTATTTCCAATAACAAGAAACTGGTTTTGTGTACAGACTTGTGACATTCTCCAGTTAATGTCATGTGTTCATTAGCCATAAGTATCCATTGCACCAGTCTTAACACTCACAGAAGCAGGAACCAAACTGTGTATTTGTTCTTCAGTTGATCAGGGTGAAGTTAATTATCATCTGGATCCTAAGAAGAAATGAGATCTTCACTGAGCTTTAATGGATTGAAACCATTGTTGCAAATTATTTTGGTGCTGTGATAGGCTGGAAAAACTTATTAAACTCACTGATTTAGTTTCTAGGAGGGAAAGTTAGACATTGAGCTAGGCGGAGTTGCATAGCAACACTGCATTTTCTTTTCCTCATTATAGGCTCTACAATAGCAGTTTTAAAATAAATGAGATGCTATTGATTGTCAGTGTGCCATTATTCATCATGTTAGATGATCATTAAAAGAAAAGTGAATGTGACTCCTGAGTACAAAAACATTTTTTACTATTTATCATTATGATCGTGATGTAATCAGACATGAATGCAACAATATGCAATCCCCAGAGTATCTACTTAAAGTTATCCGAACTTAGCAAGATCAATATGAACATGTGGAATCTAATTAAAATGTGTGCAAATAAAACATTAAAAAAAAAAACACTTTGGTGTTGCTTCCTTTTTGTTATAGTTTCATTATAGTTTGTAATAAAAAAAATGTTTTGCTTGAATTCCAACAATTTGACTGGCTCCTAATAATAATGTGAATGTCAAATTCGGATGTCCGGTGTTTAATTAACATCTGCGTTGTTCGACTGATATTTAATTAGCATTAAGGTTTAGTAGTATCGATTCAGAAGGACGTGCAATCAGCTGAAGGAGCAGCGATCAAATCAAAGCGTAGATCAAATTTCAGACAATGATTTATCTTTTAAAAAGAAATGCTAGAAAAGTAGACTGATCATTTCTTAGCAAGTTTGGAGGCTGATGTAGGAAAAGAGAAGCAAACTTGTGCATCATTGGCATGTCCTAAGCTCAGTGATTTACATAAAGGGAAATTAAGTGTGAACAAATTCATGAGTGACTCCAGTAGTAATGGTGTAAAACGTCCCTGGGCTCATTTAGCTCTGTCTAGCAGTTTATGTCGTACACGGCTTCGACATTCGAATAGAATTCAGTGCATTTTATTTCAAATCAGTTTTACTTATGTAACACTTTCAACAATGCCACAAGCCAGTTTTACAGAATATTGAGATTGCTAATGAGCGAGTCTCAGGTGAGAGTGGAACAGAAAAACTCCCTGAGACGACATGAGTCAGTAAAGAAAAAAAAGAGTCTAGTTCTAAGCAGATTGAGGTCTAAGTCTAAGGGTCTAAGTCTAAAGTATCCAGGTGAAATTATCTTCTTAAGGAAGGGCGAGATTTGGGCATAAATTGTTTTGTTTTGAGTAAGTGCAGAAGAAGTATTAATTATTATTATTATTATTATTATTATTATTATTATTATTATACTTATCCCTGTGCCTGCGTCTCCTGATTGGTCAGAAATATTCTAAGACACGCCCCCCTGTTACTTCCAATTTACAGGTGTCAAAGAAAAGTGAAATTAGATTAAATTAACATATTCATGAACTAATCTCATTTCTTACATGTACAAAAAATATTTATTTTTTATTTTTAATATTAATTTTTTTTTTACCTAAAGGGTAGAAAGTGCGTAAACGTACCATAGACGCACAATATCGAGATATATATTTTTTTCTAAAATGAATGGTTTTATGTCAAACACTTGGCCGTGTCCTAAATCGCTTCTGTTTGCTTTTGTAGTGCACTTCATAGGGCGTGTAAAGTCGGTATGTTTTGCTGTATGTAGCTCGCTCGTGTAGGAAGTGAGGTATCATTCGGTTACGCATCCAGTCGTCGCCCTCGCGCAAGGTTACAGGTGTATTAACGTCAGGAGAGGAGGAAAAAAACAAGGAAGTGACGTAGGGGCTCACGAGACTCGGAATCAGATTAAACCGTCGGATAACCGTCAAAAATACGAGCTGCTTTTTTCAGACGACGGGAGAAGAGGAGGAGGAGGAGGAGGAATAAACCGGTATGAGCACGTTTTGTGTCTGTAGACCTCGTTTTAATCCTTCTGCCTCTCGGTTTTATGTTGATCTTGTCCAGGTTTTGCATCCAAACACCGGGAGACGTGGAGCTGTGACGTTTTACACGTTTTTTTCCTCCTTTCTAAACGACATGTATGGACGTTTTAGACGTTTTTAACACGATAAGATTTGCGTGTTTGCTTGATGTGAATTTCCTCGGATGCGAGTGTCAGGTTGGTGGATATTCACGTACCGAGTGTGTGATCGCAGGTGTTGTCTGATTACGTGACGGGAAATATCGCGATATCTGTAGCACGATATGTGTCACGGTTTGGTGTTAGGAAACGTATCGAACACGGTGAAGCTACACGTTTATATATTGCTGTGAATAAATAAATAAATAAATAAAGGTACAATGATGCAGTGGGTATCGAAATAAAGTTTAATGTGCGTTTTGTTGCTTGTTAATTTAATGTGAGTTTCATTTGCCTTCGTAACTAATGACACCGCATGTAAATATGTCACAATAACACTGTCTCTAGTATTTGTGTCTTTAGTATTGTGTTTATTGTAAATTTATTTTTACAAAATATTCCCCAATTCACAGCTTCAGGTTCAATCCTAAAGCTGTAGTTAGTGTGTTTTTTCTTCTCTCTCTCTCTCTCTGTCTGTCTGTCCCTCTCTGTCTGTCCCTGTCTGTCTCTATCTCTCTCTCTCTCTCTCTCTCTCTCTCTCTGTGTGTGTGTGTGTGTGTGTGTGTGTGTGTGTGTGTGTGTGTGAACTTGAGTTTCATTTGGTTTCTCTGTTTTCTGTGGCTTTCCAATATCATGTTGGTATGTCGAGTGGTGACTTGAAATTGCCCCTAAGTCCCTGTGTGTGTGTGTGTGTGTGTGTGTGTGTGTGTGTGTGTGTGAGAGAGAGAGAGAGAGAGACAGCAAGATTGTGCAGAGGTTCACCCCTGGCTTGGAACTGGTTGTATTCTTGTCTCATGCACAGTATTCCTGAGCAACCCTCACCTGTATAAATCAGTTTAAGATGACTCTTGAGAAGATGGTGGTGGTGGTGAAACTCTAGTATTCATTTGTGTCCAGTTGAACTTCAGCTGCAGGGCTTTTTCTTTGCTCAGCGATTTGGTTATCTTCACTACGATCAGATAGATTTCCTTTAGGAGCTGCTGCACAAAATAGCACTTCATGACTCCATGTTTATTGTGTTGTCCTGCTGATGTGGCGCAGCCTCTATGATCATAACCTGCGTAGTCAGCAGCTGCTGGGACCCACTTTCAAGATCATATGCGCTGTACTCTTGCAACTTTAAATATCTCATAAATATACCGGATATATTTTCTCCAGATGACTTTGAGAAGGTGCGTTGCATTTTAATAAGGTATTTATAACCCTAGGAGCTCTGTATAACATTTTAACCACTTTGATGTTCCTGGAACTGGGGGGTTATTATTATTGTTGTTGTTGTTGTTGTTGTTATTATTAGTTCTTTTATTGCCTCATTTTTGCTGCTTGTGTCATATAATATGTTCCCTTTAACATTAGTCTTTTGAATGAGAAGTCTGGAGACTGTATGTGTGTTTGTGATCTGTTCAGCAGAAGCACAATTAGAGAATCCTAGTTATAAAAATAAGAGAGTATTTCAGGAATGTTTTATCATGCTATGAAAGCAAACGAAATTATGTAAAAGTTATTGTTCAGTGAAATATTGTGATCCAGAAGTCAGATTCTATCCAGTTCCAAATAAAACCTGGAAACATAAACCTTTTTAAGTCGCCTTCATTTTAAGGTTTTGTTATGGGCTGAATAAAACCACACTTCTCCAACACAACGTCGCCCAATTTCCTGGGAACTATGGGTCTTTTGTGTCAGCTATGTGAACAATAGTCATGGGTCAGTTGCAGTTGTGTGGAGAAAGTGCTGTGTTTGTGAGGTTGGAAGTCGGTTGTGATGGACACAGCTAGAAGAGTTTGTCTGGCTTATTGAGTTAGCAGTTCCTGCTGTGTGTTCAGTAAAGGTTGCTGATAACTGATAACTGATATGTGCTGATAACATCAGTGATAACCAGTGTTGTATAAAGTACTAGAAAGCAATACTTGAGTAAAAGTACAAGTATCGTACTAGAAAAAGACTTTGGTAGAAGTGAAAGTCACCTTTTTAGAATTTTACTCAGGTAAAAGATATGAACTGTACTTAAGTATCAAAAGTAATTTTCTGATATTTAATGTACTTAAGTATTTGAAGTAAAAGTAAAATTTCAGTGATTTTTGGTAGGCATAAGAGGCAATTCATCCGGTAGGAAGAATCTTTCATTCCAAAGTACAGAAACATTTCTTGCAAATACGGCCACGGGTGTATAACGTTCTCTACTTCACCCTGTTCACCGAGTTCAACACTATCATCAGGGTGGTCGTCTACGATAACGGGAGGTCCTCCAGTAGGTGCTTCCATGGCGGTTTCAGTTGTGCTTCCTCCTCCTTTGGCAACATTACGCTGAAATAGAGCGTGTGGAGCTGCGTAATGCAATCTAGGAGCAGTGATTCGCCAAACCTCCCTTATTGCAGTCGCACACATTTCTTCTGATTTTATTTTGTAGTAACGAGTAACGAAGATGCTTAGTGGAAATATATCGGAGTAAAAGTATACATTTTATCTAGGAAATGTAGTGGAGTAAAAGTGAAAGTTGACATAAATTTAAATAGCTAAGTAAAGTACAGATACATGAAATTTCTACTTAAGTACAGTAACGAAGTATTTGTACTCCGTTACATTACAAGACTGCTGATAACTGATCTGGGCTGATAACATCAGTGATAACTGCAAGGTCATTTCCACACTATGACCGTGTATTCAGGGGGCTTATTGGTTTGCATATTTGCATCGGACCTCCAGGGTTAGTGTGTTGAATCCTGCTTCAATGCTGTGCATGTAGACTTCACCCTGTGCTTCACGTTTTCTCTAGGTATTCCATTTATGTGCGGATGGTGTGCGAGGTCCCTGGGATAGGCTCCGGGTTCCCTGTGACCATATGTAGGATAAGCAGTACAGAAAGCGGATGGTTGGATGGTGCAGTCGGCTGTGTGTGTCATGTATTTCATCTCCACCACAGCAGATACTCTGGTTTCTGCACTGATTCACAGTTTTATTTTTTGTTTTTAGAGAGAGTGAGACAGTTACAGACACAGGGAGAAAGAAAGAAACACTTTGTTATAGCTTTGTGAGAGACAGTGAGGGGGTGAAAGAGATGAATTTAGTGAGAGAGAGAGAGAGAGAGAGAGAGAGAGATTACAAAGGAAGACTAGTTTTCAGCTTAATGTTTTTAACCACCAATGCAATAACAAGTGTAATTAGAGAGAGAAAGAGCAAAGGAGACCAACACACTGTTTCACATGCTAGCATGTTTCTAATTACAATAACGAGAATGAGAGGTGCAGTGAAAGAGATGGCTTATGTGGGAATGTTATTCTTTTTCTTTTTTTTAACCACCAGCGTGTTTCTAATTATAATAATGAAAGAAAGAGATGGAGAGAATGAGGACGAGAGAAAGGGGCAGACAGACAGGCAGTGTTAACATGAGGGGAGGAAGACAGACATGTCGTATAATCTTTTTACTTAGCGACTGGAATATTTCTAATAACAATACTTGAAATTGGAGAAGGAGAGACACAGACACAGAGAGACAGACAGAGAGTGAATGGCTTAGAGAGATGTACACACACACAGACACAGTGAATGAGAGAGAGAGACATACAAACACACACACACACTTTCAGCATTTCTGTGTTCGCATGAATATGCGTCTGATTTATTACGTAATGACTGTTTCATGCACTCCAGCGTTGTTTGTAAACGGGGCATGTAACAGGCTGCATGAATGTCCAGGAGCAGCTCGACTTTGGAAAGAAATGTGCTCTTCAAATATACCACCTAAATATTAGTATCTCATGAGCAGCAGAATGTCAGGAGTAAGAGCACCTTCGAGACTGACGTGTGATACTGTAGCTAATAAGAGAGATTTGTGATCAGACACAGAGAACATGAACAGGAATAACCATTCTGTTTTATGGACTGATCTCTCCCTAGAGAAACACCATCAGTCCTGTGTGTATCTCTTTCACCATCTGCTGCCTTCCTTTTCTCTATTTCTCAAGTTGGCTATTTGTCCTGGTTTGTTGATTAAAAGCCATCCTCAACGTGACAAAGCTAGCTGCTCGTCGTCCAACCTATTTTTTTTGTAACGGGAAGTAGTAACGTCTCAGCTCAGAGCCGCATATTCCTCCCCGATACATTGTTCAACGCCAGAGTTTTTTTTTTCTTTGTTTTTGTTTTTTCTTTTGAATGCATACGTTTCATTGTGTTTAATGTTCCCCATCAGCCTGAGAGGAAACACAGACTTTATATTATAATATGAAAATGATATTTTTGCATATGCATTGTGTGTTTGCGGAGTGGCGTTGCATTGTTAATGTACTTAATATTTATGTGTGCTTCCCTACCCCTCTGTGTCTTTGTCCCTGTGTGTCTCACTTCCACTCCTCCCCCTCCATTCCTTCTCACTCTCCATGGGCTACATCTTCTTCTTTTTTTTTAACACCCCCTTCCCCCTGCTGAGTGACATTTCGGTAATGATGCTGTCTCTCTCCTCTTCTCCCCAGGGTCAGGGCTGTGTAAAGTTTCTCAGAGCTTCCACCTGAAACAAATCTGCTCATACGATTTCTACAGACTTGAATCCTCACCAAATGACACCACCGTCCCAGATGACTTACTAGACATTATGCAATATGTAATCTAGCATCTAGTGTATGACTTTTAGAAGGGTAGTATAGTCTCAAATCAAATACCGTCATTTGTTTTTTTTTTTTATTTTTTCTAACCAGATGTTTGACCGTTGTTGACGAACGACAAATAACATTTAATGCTATCAGCTATTAGCTTTAACAGAATACAGTGAATTTCAAAATGTTGAAGAATAAATCCAAGCTAATTTAAAAGCCATTTGTAAAATGTCTTGTCCAACGGCGTATTGTCCGCCATCCAGCCTCAGTGTCCGGTAGCTCCGCCCCTCTTCCACTATGTAAGCAAAGCTGCGAGTGTCGAGTGCATGAAATGTCCAACATTCCACACTTTTATGTATTTTTTTGAGAATAACTGCATGATCCGGGTTCTTGAAGCGCACTTGTCCTTGTTGGGATTTTTGGTACGTTTACACTATTTATACCACAAAATAGTATAGAATAGGGAATAAGTATATACGTTTTGGGATGTGCTGTCAGCATCTGCTGTTTAGCAAATGGTTCATACTCCATCTAAACAAACATTCACCTGACTACAGTCAAGTAAAAAGGGTTAGGAGCATAGAGTTGGGTAGCATAAGCTCCAGCCAGATGTTTGTTGGGTTAAGCTTGGAAACTCATTAGGGTTGATTATACCGTTTCACCCAGATTTGAGTAGCGGCTCAGACCATGCCAGAAAAGAGACTCTGTATGCAGTCTGTAAAATTGTATTTATTTATTATTTATTAAGGGTTAACAAAAATTTCATACAATTAATTGCATCATAAGATAGAACAGCCAGTCATGTTTCAGTATGCAAATGTGCCTTCTGCTATTATACCAGTTCACCCGGAAATTGATGGGCGTGTTAAAATCTTCCTTTTTTTTTTTTCCTAAAATTTTCCTCTTCCTTTTTTTTCTGTTGTGTAATTGTGAAACCAGCGTGACAACCTGTTAAGATACACATCTATTTTGGTGGCCGGCGGGTATGCTCGTGTATTTTTAATGTTCACACCATGTGTAGATGTGTACAGTATGTTGGTGTTCTGGGCAGTTTATATGCCACTACATGCGTGTGCTCTCCTGCGCTGGTGTTTAGATGATGCTGCCGAGGCTGTAGCGTTCGTCACGGGTCAGCGCGCTGCTATAATTACTCCTGCCTTCAGCTTCTCGTAGTTTGTGTTTTTAAAAAAGGAAAAAAGGGAGAGGCTTTCCTGTCTTTCTCTTTCCTTCTCTACTGTAATTTCCTTTTTCTTTCATTAGCATTCATCCCATCCATGTCTTTGTCTGATCTTATGTTTCACAAAAAGGACACCGTCACGTCTACTTCTTTTTCAAAGGCATGGTCAGATATTTTTAGATAGATGTCCAGTCTGATTTTTCTTTTGCACTCTTTAAAAACACAGTCCTTCCTCAGTCCTCGTCCCCGTCGTCCCTGCTGTGCTGTGAATTGCTCCATGTACGTGAATTGTACCCTCTCATGGTGAATACTGTTAATCAGCTGCTGACTCAGAGGTTGGACTTGATATTGGATTGCAGACCCTCTGGCATTGGACATGCACTCTCCTGAGGACTGATTATAACCTACTTACATAACTGGCAGTGTCAGCGGTGTGTCCACTTTGTGCGTGTCTAATGAAGGAGTACTGCCCGTGTCAAAGCACTGATGAACGACGGAGGACTTGATTACACCTGCTCTCTGCTGTATCGTACACATCTGAGTATGTGATTGATTAGTGTGTGACAGCCATAGTCCTTATGGCCTGGAAGTCACTTAATGACTGAATTCTGAATGATTTATTTATTCATTTCCTTTACACTTGTAGTCAATCCATGACTTATGGACTCATGAAATTTATCCAGTTCTTAGAAGTTTGGTTATCAGCTGATATGTGATCCATGATCCACTCAGGTCAGTCTAGTCAGTTCTTTGTGATTGTTGTGGCCAAAGATCTGTCAAGGTTTTTTTTTGTGGTTTGTTTTTTTTTTTTTTTTTTTAAGAATTTGCTGTGCAAGTTTTGCAAGTACAGGATTCTTTTTTTAAACTCCTACCAGTAAAGACACATGTAATTATCTTCTATGATGGCTGCCCTCATGTACGGTGCACGTGAACCAAGGAGGGCTTCGGCTGAGTGTGTGTTTTGATGTCACACGATGGCTTTATTTATTTATTTATTTATTTAATTAATTTCTCTGAATGCTGAGTTAAGTGCCGCTCACACTGCATGCTGGTCGATTTAACACATGCTAACTATTCTACAAGAAGTGCATCAGATTTGAAAATATTTACGATCAAATCTGATTCAGTTTTAATCCAGTGTTTGAAGCCAGCGCTGACCCTGCTCTCAGTACGCCTGAGAAAAGCAACAGAGATTTTTCATCAGTTTGGCTTGATGAGTTTTAGTTTAGGGTTTTGTATTCTTTTTAATTCTTTGTTTGTGTTTTTGTATCCCCCGCCCCATCCCGCTTATCCACTCATCACATCTGTTATGGCAGATAAGACTGGCGTGTCTTTATACAGATCTTTATAAAAGTCATAAAGTGCTGTAATATATTGTGATAATTGTGATATTGATTTATTTATGTGATCACATCAACTAACCTTGAGTACATTTTCCGTAACTTTAGTGTATTGCAAAGCAAATTTGTCCCTATTCAGGTTTTGTGTTATTAATGCATCAGGCAAGAGAGCTGTCAGTGTGTGTGTGTGTGTGTGTGTGTGTGTGTGTTCATGCAAAGGACACAGGAGCTGTCGGTACCTATGTTCCTATCTTGCTGAAATAGTAATGAGAGTGTAACAGATCTGGCACCTGGCTGTCTCTCTTTCAGCCAGCGACTGCAGCCTGAAGTGAGAGAGACGGCTTCTTATCCATACCCGGCTTTGACCACCTTTACTTCCAAATAAAAGCTACGTGACCTATTTGATTTCTGTGGTGTTAAGAGATTACTTTTTTCGAGAGTTGTTAAGGTGGATTAGACGCAGCTTTTGAGGACATGGCCTGGAGCGTAAAGTGTGTAATAAACCGAAACAAGCTGGAAAGTCCCTGAATCGTTCGAAACAGCTACACAATAGGCTGTATGTTAGGTTGAGCGTACCTTGTGACAAAAAAAAAGCTAAGAATGAAATGCACGTAGCTTTGTTTGTTTTTATTTATTTATTTTAAAGAATACACTGAAAATAAAAAGCATTAACCCGATACTTTTTCAAAATCCTGAAAAATATTAATCGCACCTGAGCTGAGAATCAAACCCACAACAACCCCAAACAGACAAATGACCACTGCACTAATCAGTGTCATTGTCCTTATGAGTAATATTTTTATTCAGCATATTTAACAGCATATTTAATCATATGTTCCTACTTCTGTTTCTTCTTATTACTTCTTGCTGATGGTGTGTTTGGATCGAAAGATCTTTGGAATTTTAGTCATGTTGTGCATCAGGGTTAGGAAGTCTTCTGGCACTCTCACCACAAACAAACTCTCAGCGTACTGTAGTCAATATTCATCTACAGGCCCAACTCGTGCACCTGTAATGTGTGTGGGTGTGTGTGTGGGTGTGTGTGTGTGTGTATGCACACAACATACATACATAAAACGTATATTTCCCCCTCTTCTTTCCCTTTTCCCCAAGTTTCATTATGCACAGTTCCGTGTTTTGGGTTTTCTTGTAATGTTGCCTATGTTGGGTTTTAATTCAGTGGTTTAATCACCAGTCACTGTACTATGAAGATCTGACTCATGGTTGCCAGATATGTGGACAGCACAACCAACATTCCACTTGCCACTTATATTTTCACTTATATATCCACAAATATTCGTGTGTGTGTGTGTGTGTGTGTGTGTGTGTGTGTGTGTGTGTGTGTGTGTGTGTGTGTGTGTGTGTGTGTGTGTGTGTGTGTGTGTGTGTGTGTGTGTGTGTGTGTGTGTGTGTGTGTGTGTGTGTGTGTGTGTGTGTGTGTGTGTGGTTTCACCAGACACACCCACATAAATTCGTGTGTGTGGAACTATTAACCTTAAAACTATATATTTTTTCTAAAGTGTTAAAAAAAATGCAAAGCTAAGAATGCAACTTGGACAAAACTGCATTTAGTGCAAATATAATTATTTACAAAAGTCTTTTCCAAACACCGTTACACTTTAAAGGACTTTCCATTAGGATTAAATCCTTTTATTGTCGCTATCATAGCAAAACTGATCCTGGGTACGGACTTGGTTGCACCTCTGATTAAACGTATTTTATCCAGCTGGATTATTTGCTTGCTTTTTTTAATGCTCTTTGTTCTTTGCTTATACAATCGAAAACAGCAGCTGACAAATTATAGCCAACAGACTTCCTGGTTATTAAAATTCCTGGTTCACTAGCTCCCAAGTATGCATTTAATTAGCATATCAAAACAATTAGGCGTCTCTGCGACACATGATTAACTTTTTAAACCTGCCACTTCATAACCATTTGAGTCATGTGAATCAGCTTGAACACAATCAGCAAGCTCTCTCCAAACGCAAGTTAAATCTAAGACTAAAAATGATGGTTTCCTTAAAACCAGACACAAGGTCTATATGTTGTAGCCCATCCACGTTCATTTGCTATTCAACATTAATCACAAAGACAGCAGCAGTCATGTGTGAAATGACTTATTTTAATGTAATGGCTTATTTCATTGCTCATGTGGAGCTAGTGAGTAGGGAGCACACACCAGACCCTTAGGGTGTGACGGGGGAGCCACCGATTAGACATGGTGCTTCCCTCAATTTAAGCAGAGACCCCACCACCACCACACACACACACACACACACACACACACACACACACACACACACACACACACACACACCAGAGGTTTGTGTCAGGCATGAGCAGCTGTTCAGATGCTGGTCCTGCAGCAGAGCAGTTGTTTACATGTCCTATTATAAAACACATTCAGCACTCGAAACTCCGCTGCCTTTATATCTGCCACAATCATCAGTTTGTCTTTGTGCCCGCTAGGTTAAAGGTTCAGTAAATAAGTTTTTACATTGTCCTTGGCTAAAACACACACTGCTGCCATTTCACTTTTGATTACATTTCAGAGTTTCTTTTTTCTCTGTTTTTTGCACACATTTAACTGCATTTGCACACAGTTAACTGCATTGCAGCTGATTTTAATGTTAAACTATTAGAATTAACTTTCTTTAGATTGTTTGCATTGCATTTCTCCTCCTTTTCTTTTTATTCATTTTTTTATATATATATATATATATATATATTTTATATTTACATATTTTTTTTTCCCCTTTTTTAAAAACAATACTGCCGTTTTGCTGGCAGTTTTGTTACAAGACTATATCCTAATGTCTTTGAGAATCGTCAGACTTAAAGAATGAATGTTTTTTTTTTTTTTTATCCACTGATAGTTAAGTTTATAGTAATTTCATTAAAACAGTTGTAACAGTTACTTCTCTCTCTGTCTGCCATTTGGTCTATATCTATATCTCTATAGATAGGTCTGTCTATTTACAGTGGTGTGAAAAAGTGTTGGCCCCCTTCCTTTTTTGCACGTTTGTCACACTTTAATGTTTCAGGTCAAACAACAAATTTAAATATTAGTCATAGATAACAAGTAAACACAACATGCAGTTTTTAAATGAAGGTTTTTATTATTAAGGGAAAACAAAATCCAAACCCACATGGCTCTGTGTGAAAAAGTGTTTGCCCACACAACAACATCCAAAGAACTGCAGGTCTCCGTTAAAGTCAGTGTTCATGACTTCATAAGAAAGAGACTGGGCAAAAATGGCCTGCATGGCAGAGTTCCAAAACGAAAACCGCTGCTGAGCAAAAAGAACATAAAGGCTCGACTCAGATTTGCCAGAAAACATCTTGATGATCCCCAAGACTTTTGGGAAAATACTCTGTGGACTGACGAGACAAATGTTAAACTTTTTGGAAGGTGTGTGTTCCATTACATCTGGCATAAAAGGAACACCGCATTTCAGAAAAAGAACATCACACCAACAGTACAATATGGTGGTGGTGGTGGTGGTAGTGTGAAGGTCTGGGGCTGTTTAGCTGCTTCAGGACCTGGAAGACTTGCTTCATTATAACAAAAGGGCTGAAAGACTACACGTGGATAAGGTTGTGCCAAAAATTAGTCATTCAATCTACCACAATATTTTTCTGGAAGACCAAAAATCCTGAAGGACAATGTGTGGCCATCCGTTAGTGACCTGAAGCGACTTGGGTTCTGCAGCAGGACAATGATCCAAAACACACCAGCAAGTCCACCTCTGAATGGCTGAAGAAAAACAAAATGAAGACTTTGGTGTGGCCAAGTCAAAGTCCTGACCTGAATCCTATTGAGATGCTGTGGCATGACCTTAAAAAGGTGGTTCATGCTCGAAAACCAATGTGGCTGAACAATTCTGCAAAGATAAGTGGACAAATTCCTCAACAGCGCTGTAACAGACTCCTTGCAAGTTATCACAAATGCTTGATTGCAGTTCTTGCTGCTAAGGGTGGTACAAGCAGTTATTAGGTTTAGGGGCACTTTTTCACACAGAGCCATGTGGGTTTGAATTTTGTTTTCCCTTAATAATAAAAACCTTCATTTAAAAACTGCATGTTGTATTTACTTGTTATCTATGACTAATATTCAAATTTGTTGTTTGATCTGAAATATTAAAGTGTGACAAACGTGCAAAAAATAAAAAAATCAGGAAGCAGCCAACACTTTTTCACACCACTGTATATCTGTCTATCTATCTGTCTATCTATCTGTCTATTTGTCTCTCTGTCTACAGTATCTGTCTATCTCTGTCTACAGTATCTGTCTATCTATTTATCTTTGTCTCTGTATCTCTTCATCTCTATCTCTCTCTCTCTTTCTTAAATGCAGCCGTTCATGTTACTGAGAAATCGTTACCTAAACTCCGTTCTATAAATAAATGTCTTCCAGAATGCATTGTTGTATCATCTGTGCTTATTATTTACTGTCTTCTTTAATTAAGAAAGCCTAAATTATTTCAGGTCTCTGAATGTCTGTCACTGTAAAAAATGTATAAGAGCAGAATATTCTCATCAAATTTGATCAACACATTCTGACCAATCAGACTCAGCAACTCAACAGTGCTGTTGTATGATCTGACTTAATAGCTGTTGGACGTAATCCCTCAAATCTCCCGTCTTCTCTTGTCATCGTATTTTCTTCTTGTCTTTAGGGAACCTGAGTCTATGTTAAGATATGAGCTTTCCCTGCTGTATGGCTCTATACGGCACAAAACCCACACCGACGCCATCACTTACTTGTTACAGTCAACATACAGATTAGAGAAATAACGTCTGTTCGATCGTGGTTTCAGGCTTGTGACCTGTGTGTTATGTTTGCAGGTGAAGTGGAAAAGCAAGGAAAGGGCAGGGAGTGAAGAAGAAGAGCTTGGATTTGGAGATTTCGTCAGACGTGGCAGAAAGACATGCTCACCAGCCTCACCACAGGTAAACGTCTTCACTGCTTTGTTGCCGTTCAGGAGCAGACACTCGCAGTGGAAATGGAGTCATGCGAAGTGAAGTCAGTCAGCTTTCATATGAGATTGAGGAGAAATGAGGTGCACTTTGTACATGTGCTGCTTTTCAAATATGGACCATTAACTAGTCCAGCAGGGAAGTGGAATCTCTCCTCTCATGCTTTGTTAGCTAGCACTGTTTAGCCCAGTTTCCAGGTATCCAAAGTAATAACACATGAACAACTGGTTAAGTGCATTAATACAGACTAAGGGTAAGGAATGAGTAGACCTTCAGGGACTGGCTGACCTATTTTTTGTCACGATCCAGAGAAGGGGATCATGGGTAAACATGGCACGCAGATGCACAGACATGTGCTATTACGTAGTCCTCCCACAAGCTAACTACGCATTGCGCATCTCTTCGGTGCTTCAGATCACATGTTAATCCTTTCTACCAGAACACCGGTGTCTCATTCTGACAGCAGAACGGAAATCGACTTATCAGACATTTTCAGCAAAAACACTGTAGAAATGAATTCATTATTTTATCGCAGCAAGTCTGACGTAAATTTGTCAGGACACTGTTGGCTTTCAGTGAGGGACATGAGACATTAACTACCATTGTTGAGCGTGATGTGAGTGAGCAATGCTAAACTTGTGCAAATTTCATTTTTTTGTCCTCTGTCAAACAGCATGTCTAAGCTTTGTCTGATAGGTCTCAGGTTTGCCTGAAAAAGAAGCCTAGAGGTAAGTTTTGTTTTGCAGGGTCACCAGGGTCAAGCCCTGCATTCGGTTTCTACGATTAAAAACCGAGTAGAAGCAAAAGGCATGTGTGAATTGTCTCTGCTGATTTAGCCACAGCAGTTCTACAGAAAAGTGCAGAATGACATGTACAGTAGTCCTGCCCTGGTGTTTGTTTGGCAGCAATAAAACTGATCACACTCCCTCTTCCTGAGCATGTGTTGGATATTTTGTGGAAAAACCCATCAGATCACTGTGGCTGAATTCATGGCAGCCAAAATAAATAAATAGGTTTTCACCATTTATGCCTTTAACCCACTTTGGCACCAGGACACACCCACACATCATGTACATTTGCGGACGCACACACGCGCGCACACACACACACAGATGGATTAATAGATATTCACAAAAATTTCTAGGTATACTTTCTAACCATCTAAAAAAAAAGGGGGGGGGATATAGGCTGAACGTGTTTGTGTGTGTGTGTGTGGGGGGGGGGGGGGGGTGTTAAAAGTGTGTGTTAAAAGTGTGTGTTATGGTTGATTAAATCTGATAACAGTTGCTTTTAGAATACCAGCATGTTGGCATTTTTCAGGTTTTATTTCAACTAACTGTATAGTCAAAAAGAGCATTAGTATTAGAGCATTAAAAACACCAATACTAAAAGCTTGTGTAACATGAAATAAATTTTTATTGACCCACACACTTTAATGAATGGATGAACTAAAAGAATAAGGAATAAAATTAATTAAAAAAAAAGAAACAATCCTTTTTTGTGGAAAACTACTTGAATTGGTGAAATTACAGACATAGAATTCTTCTCTTGAACACTTATCAGCGAAGATACATGTGTAATCACTTTCTGTGATAGCTGTCCTCATTTTTGACACGCGTGAATCGAAGAGTGCGTTGGCGGAACTATAGTATTCTATGAATATGCAAATTGGAAACCCCCCAACACTTCTGTTTCGCTGTGGAACATCAGGTCCTTTGCATGTCAAAGCATGATTGGCTGTTTGATTTTCTGACGCGCCAACATTTAATGGGAATGTGTTGAATTATTTTTTCGACTGTTTATGAAAATTGTGTGAAAGACTGATATAAACCCACTGCAGTGACAATATTTTCTGTTTCTACTGCACACATAATTAGCTGAAAGTGTTTGATAATTAATAAAACAGATTTCTTGGTTGAAGGTGACTTTAAATAGAGCTGTATCAAAAAGACGGACTCTCATGTGCGCACACGCACACACACACACACACACACACATATATGTATGTATGTATATTTATGAGAACGATGAGAACAGCATTAATCTGAGCTATGCAAAATGTCCTTCCTAACAAATCCTTGCATTTTAAATATTGCGGTAGATCGAATGACCAATTGTTGGCACGAAATTATCCACGTGTAGTCTTTCAGCCCTTTTGTTATAATGAAGTTTATAGTAATTGTCATTTGAGCAGATCTCAGAGCTGTTCTAGCTGTTCTAGCCTTAAGATGCTCCATACATTCCTAGCCTCTCTGTTTCATAGAAAAGGCCACTGTGCCACTGATTAAAGCCTTTCCCTGACGTCAGAGAGCAGTTATTAATCATTGTGTTGTTTTTGGGCAGCGTTCTCGGCTGAAGCGTGCTGTGCAGCCACTTTTATAAATAACTGCAGAGAGAAAATCTTAAAGGAGCGAAGGCACGTGTGATTGGAGACAGGACACATATGGAAGATGCACACAGAATCCGGTTAACTTGTTTAAGCATATGTATATATGTGTGTATGTATATGTGTATATAGTATATATTATATATTTTGTATATATATATTTTAGATATTAGATATAGATATGTATGTATGTTTCATAATAAAGTACTGTAAGAGTGTCCTGTTCACCATCTGAATTTTTTCTCATCTCCTGGTCTCTTTTGGTTGCCCCTCCCCTACTCAAACACCCACCCACCCCTCGTGTGTGTGTGTTTGGTGCTGCGTCACGCCTGCGTCACCAGGCCCCCTTCATTCATGAAATGTGACGCAAGCAGCACCAGCTCTGCTACCACCCACTCTTTCACGCCGACACTGCAGGCTCTCTCTTCATCCATCTCTCTCTCTCTCTCTCTATCTCCCCCTCTGTCTGTCTCTCTCACTCGGCTGTTTTCTCCTTTGCTCAGCCTGTCTTTGAAAACCAACCATGCATCCTGGTGCTGTTATCTGTAAGTAATTTGCTGTAGTGCTATTTGTGTGTGTGTGTGTGTGTGTGTTTAGAGAATGTACTGTACCTTCCTGAATAGGTTTATTTCCTCAGTTTGTTCTACAAAGGCTGTCTAAATGTGTGTATTCCATGATAACCCATTAATTAAACCAGCGGATGTGTGTTTGTGTATGAAATGTGTGTGAGTAAATGTACATGCGCATGTGCGTACTTGTGCTATGTTTGGCTCGACCAGCGATGCTGAGGTTTGATGCAGTAGTTTTCTTCTTGCTGTCCTCTGCTGAAGGACAAACATCACTCTCTCCATTTCCATCTTACATCTTCCTTATATTTATCTGTGTAGAAAATGGTGTGTGTCTGTCTGTGTGTGTGTGCGTGTGTGTGTGTGTGTGTGTGTGTGTGTGTGTGTGTGTGTAAAATATATATCTGCTGTGTCATTCATTCACAGATCCGTTCCATTCTCTCTCTCTCTCTCTCTCTCTCTCTCTCTGTGTGTGTGTGTGCTGAGATAGAGGAGTGTAGCTCAGTTCATCTGTGCGTCTGCTTAGCATGTTTATATAATGTCATCTGAGAGAAATAGAGAGTGAGAGAGAGGGCAGTCAGCAGAATTGCACTCTCAGATTGACAGTTATCTATTCATTAATAAAATAAAAATCAGGATCTTAAAGATCACATGATGTATATTTTAGAAAACCATAGTTTGACATCATTTCTCATAATATCAATATTATATCATCATATCCGTATCCCTCAACCCTAGTTGTGTTTATTGGATAGTGTAGTGGGGGACACCATGCCTTGGTGGTTAGCACGTTTACCTCACATCTCTGAGGACAGGGATCCTCCCCCAGTCCAAAGACATGCCTTGTAGACTGATTGGCATCTATAACTCGTGTGTGTGTCTGTGTGTGTCCCTTGAGTCCCCACAACCCTCTGTAAGATAAGTGGTACAGAGGATGGATGGGGCATAACACGACTCGTCTTCATATGTAGCATTTCATAGATTAACACTAAAGACTATTTTTACTTTAATTCAAGGGTTTGAAGGAACCCTGGATTATTATATACAAAACAAACTACATCTTCCAGTGTTGAATTCTAACGATAATGTTAAAAGGAGATAATTTGTACAATTGTGTTGTTAATCTCCATATAGTTTCCGTTTAGTTTTAGCTAACTTCCCAGCTTCACTTGTGTGTGCTTTAGTGTGCTTGTGTGTGTTTGTGTATAAATAAGCCGCAGCTGTATGCAACAGTAATGGACGCTTTAATGTAAAATATTGATTATTTCGCTTATTTAAGGGTTTTTAAGAGCTCAGGAAGACTGAGAAGAGAGATGGTGAGATGCACAGAAAGAGACACCAGTAGAGAGGGAGGGAGACAAGCAGTGAGGCACAGAGAGAGAGAGAGATGTACAGAGTTACTCCGAGAGAGACGGGCTTACAGAGGAGAGCTGAACAGAAAGACCGAGAGAGAGACAAAGGTTTAGAAAGAGAGTGAGAGCTACATTGAATGAGACATGGAGATGCACAAAGATAGACATGGACTGAGGCATTGATGGACAAACGCAAAAAGAAACTGAGATAGATGGAGGAGAGAGACACTAAGTGATGGAGGTACAGGGGGGGGGAATGACACACACACACACACACACACACAGACAGACAGAGCTGGGACTCCTAGATCATAGTAAACGGCTGGTTTAAAAGAATGTGTCTGTTTCGCCGTATCTCTTTAACCCACTCTCTCTGATGTAATAAACCCCACAGACATCCTCCTGTGCTATTCATGCTGTCCGGCACGCTGGCTTTTATGTCTGTTGATTTAAAAGCTATGTGCTGATTGTTAAGGGGGAGCAGCTGGTCAGCTGTGGCCTCTCTCCTCCTCCTCTTCCTCCTCCATCTCTCCACTCAACCGCCCTCCCCCTTTCTCCCTGCCTTCGGCTCTGTTCACATGGAGCCAGCTCCACTTCTGTCCTTTGTAGTCACTCTGGGATCTTTTCCCATTTGGGCTGCAATCGTATCAGTCCAGCAGCAGAATTACCTCCTTCTGTCTCTTCACTGTCTGACAACTTCTCTTTCTCTCTGGTTGTGTTTCTACACACACACTTCCCGTTTTTATATCCAGATCTTTATATCACAACATAGTAATCGGTTGTGTTGGGAAACGTTCATTTTGATTAACGGATTAAAAATCTATCTTGTGTCAAGCACAGAACATATGGTGTGTATATACACTAATGTAAATATCACGCTGTGTTCCTAAATTACCTTACTGCTGTTCACATCAGTCTTCTTAGCAGATGGGATTTAGGATTAAAACTTGAGAAATAATTCATGCTGCTGCGTTGAAGCACATGCGACTAGAAGAACATGGATATAAAAAGAAATTGTGTTCAGTCCTGTTTAAGTAATATAATTGCGTATAGTTAGAATTGTTCAGCAAAACGTGATCAGCGTTTAATTGTATTCGTGGCTTTGAAATTACGTGATCGAGTCGTGTCGGATGCTCAGAAAGTAATTGTGTTATGCAATGTTACTCAATTCAGTTATATGCTTATTTAAAGAAATGAAGATATTTTGTTATCAGTTTATAAAGCAGCCGTCTTTTTTCGTTTCTACGATTAAGCTGTAATCACGACTTTGAGCCATTAGTCAATTTCAATTCAAATTGGATGAACCTGCTGGAGTTTGATGCTGTCTGTGGATTGATAGAGCTGTGCTTGTGCTTGAGGGGGTTCTTTAGTTCTCATAATAAGAGATTTGGGCCCAGAATAAAGACTGTAATTACTCCGTTTGGTGTGTAGAGGTAGAATTGCGTGCCAGAAAACTACCCTCTTTTCTGTAACGTCTCTTTTTGTCTCCCGATTTCTACAAATATTTAAAAGCTCTTGATTTTGATTCCGTCTCCAGAGAGGCACATAAGTAGGATGTGAGTGGATGATGATTGGTAATGATAATGCATTGCTTCTGTCGCATGCGAGAGCACCTTTTGCATTCACTGCGGTTTAAAGTGGTCTCGTTGCTCTAGGGACCGGGGAGAGATGTTAGAAGGTCGCACACTCCAAGCCATTTTCTCGCTCGTCTGTTGGCTGTATGTTTGTGTTATTTTGGAGCATGACGAGTGCCTCTGCCTCGGTGAATCACAGCACACGCTGCCCACTATCCACGTTTACAGCCGACTTTATCTTGTCAGGTTAACGCGCACGTCTCACCAAGGCCTGTGCATGTTGACGTGTTGACGCCAGCCCTTAGCATCAAATTGCACATAAACAACGATCATGCACTTTGTAGGAAATGCTGTTATGGAGCGGATCAGATGTTGAAAGAAAACGTTCTAACTTTCTGTGTCTGTGTGATTGTGATTGTTTCAGATGTATCTCAGGTCCCAGTATCCTGTATCATTTGAATGAGACTTAGATGCCAGATCTCCTCTAGGTGTGTGCTAAGGAAGAAATCTGGATTATTGCAGTCGTACTGTTTTGGATGTGACTTCAACTTGATTTGACCTGCAAATTCCTAGTAGAGCATCAGCAATACAGAAATTGGTAATGTGCCCTTGTTTTAAACCAGTCTTTACTTTTTCAGTATAACATAGCCAATCATTCTAGCAGTATGTGATAGGACAGAGAGAGGAAACTCCTGGAGAACATGGTGGAAACCCACCAAATACCTGAATAAGAAGAGAAATGTTATTGAAAATGTCTACAATAAACTGAGCTCAAGATAGAACTGGGGACTTCAGTGCTGAATCAGTCTTTGTGCAATAAGTCCCAATCACATGACTGTGTGGGAAAATACTGGGAGAGAAAACGAAATAATACAAATCAAATACACTAACTAGACTGTGAAAATGTACTTGCAAGAAAAATTTATCTGCGAACACTGATGTAAGCTCTATACAGATGAAATTACTTCACATTGGGTTAAACAGTGAAGGTGCTACTCATCTCCTCATAGCCCTATGGCCTTGGTCTGATCCAGAGTGTCCAATCTGATTCGCACAGGGACTTTTTTACAATTTAATCTAATTTACAGGATTAGATCGGTCACCCCTCGTCCGATCAATTTAGTCCTGTCTGAATAATCACCTCTGTGATACTGAAGGCAGATTCAGTCACGAGTCACAAGTGTGATCCTGCAAGCTGATTAACGGAAGCATTATAATGACCATTATACTGTATTAAGGTATTATAAGCTAGAGGTAGATAAAATGTAAACATGTCACAGTATACTACTTTTAGTTTATTAGAAATAAAAGCGTAGCTGAAGCACTGCCAGTTCTGTCAGAACCTACAAAATGAATGCAAGCATAAATAATCCAGTGATCATTATATTATATATTGTCTCATATTCAAGTTTGTCGAAAAATCAGCTCTATGGAATTTCACACGCATTTGTTTTGCCTCGGGAGTTTTGTCACAGGGTTGTTTAAGCGTTAGATGTCACATCGATCACATCCAAATATGGCATTTGATACTCGATCTTGCTATGTATGGGCCTAATATTTTTATTTTAATCCAACATTATTTTCTGTACACTTAGCAGGAATTAATAAGTTCAACAACATTTCTGCTAATGTGATTTTTATCTGCATTATAATCTTCTCCAGAATCCTGGAGCAGAAAACGGTTTAAAAAGAAAAAATGGTTACTCAGATACTGGTCCAGTATTGAGGGGGGAAAAAAAGTTAAGTCTAGCAACTGATAGCAAATTCATTATTCAGGTCCTCCATTACATTAGGTGCATTCACGTCTCTAAGCAGGATAAGGTATACTATCACAGTCTACAGTCCTTCAGGAGTTTCTCTCGCTCCCTCAGCTCCTCCTCTTCTCAGCAGCAAACATGGCAAAACTCTAGACTTCAAGTGTCACTGTAATGGGCTGCCTCATTGATTTTATGAGTATACTCCTAATTGGAGCGTTTATCTCTGAAAATAACTGAAGGTTGATTTGCGCCGTACAGAACTGGAGTGAAAATGATGAGCAGGAGAGAGTGGGGATGTTTTATTTATTTATTTTTGGCTCGGTTACGTGATGTGACGTGACGTACGGCTAAGTATGGTGACCCATACTCAGAATTCGTTCTCTGCATTTAACCCATCCAAAGTGCACACACACACATCAGTGAACACCCAGTGGGCACACAGCAGTGGGCAGACATTTATGCTGTGCCGCCTGGGGAGCAGTTGGGGGTTCGGTACCTTGCTCAAGGGCACCTCAGTCGTGGCCGGCCCAAGACTCGAACCCACAACCTTAGGGTTACGAGTCAGACTCTAACCATTAGGCCACGACTTCCCCTATGATCAGATTATTGGTTTGCCTGCCTACCTCAGTCCGGTTCAGCGAGAGAAAGACCGAGATGGACAGACAGACACCGAGGGAGACAGAGGGACTGACAATGGGGGGGGGCAGACAGACACACACAGGTACTGAGGGGGAGAGACGGAGAGAGAAACATGCACACAGACACTGAGGGAGAGAGAGAGACACTGATGGAGTGAGAGAGAGACACACACACACACAGAGAGACACAGACAATGAGGGGTAGTGAGACAGACACACAGGTACTGAGGGGGGGAGAGAGAGAGAGAGAGAAAGACACAGGCAGACAGACACTGAAGGAGAGAGAGAGAAACACTGATGGAGTGAGAGACAGACAATGGGGGGGGTGAGACAGACAGACAGACAGACAGACACACAGAGGTACTGAGGGGGAGAGAGAGAGAAAGACACAGGCAGACAGACACTGAGGTAGAGAGAGACGGAAACATACACCGAGAGAGAGAGAGAGAGAGACACAGGAAGCAGAGAAAGTCCCATGTTTTCTCACACACACACACACACACACACAAGCTAAATATTCCAGGATTGTAACCTGCTAAAGCACAACGCCACCATGTCAGTGGTAAACGAGAGCAGCAAGTTCCCCTCTGTATGGAACCTGGATTATGGGTTGAAGGTTCATTATTTCTCACATACATATTACATACAGTATGTCTGATGTAATGTAGTGAAAAGGTTTTTCTTAGTTACTCCTTCTACAGTTCAACAATGAGCAATAGAAAAAAATAGAGAATTTTAATAGAATATAAAACAAATTAAATATAGATTATGGACAGCTCGAGAAATAACTGGGTAATGGAATGTTTACAATTTATACTTAACTCAGTGTGTGAGGTACAAAAGAAACCCACAACACACACACACACACACACACACACAAAATGTTTGTTTCCTTGGACTTCAGACAATTTCATTTCCTATTCAGACAATTTCAGCTAGAGTGAACACATTTTCCTTTTCTGTTTAATGACATCCGTCTAAAAAAAGCACTGCCTCTAGTGTAATGTGAGGAAATGTGGATGTAAAATCAGACCAGCAGGTTCATGTTTCTTGTTCATGTCTGTTATTAGAGTTGTATACAGGTGTGAAATATTTCACTCGGTCTCTTCGCTTTGTGTGTTCTTTATTAATTATGCTTGTAGATTTTATTTAGATTTGACATCACTGTTATTTATTATTGGTTTAAAACCCAATTCTTTATAACGTAAATCATTTTCCTGTGATCCATATGGAATGTGTCAGTGTGATTGTCATTGATTCAGAGTAGTGCCTCCTCTCCTCTCCTGCTCCTCTCCTCTCCTCTCCTCTCCTGCTCTTCTCCTCTCCTGCTCCTCTCCTGCTCTGCTCCTCTCCTGCTCCTCTCCTCTCCTGCACTTCTCCTCTCCTGCACTTCTCCTCTCCTGCTCTGCTCCTCTCTTGCTCTTCTCCTCTCCTGCACTTCTCCTCTCCTGCTCCTCTCTTGCTCTTCTCCTCTCCTGCTCCTCTCCTGCTCCTCTCCTGCTCTTCTCCTGCTCTTCTCCTGTTCCTCTCCTGTTCTTCTCCTGTTCCTCTCCTGCTCTTCTCCTGTTCCTCTCCTGCTCTTCTCCTCTCCTGCGCTCCTCTCCTCTCCTGCTCTTCTCCTGCTCCTCTCCTCTCCTGCTCCTCTCCTCTTCTGCTCCTCTCCACTCTTGCTCTCCTGCTCTTCTCCTCTCCTGCTCTTCTCCTCTCTTGCTCTTCTCCTCTCCTGCTCTTGCTCTCCTGCTCTTCTCCTCTCCTGCTCCTCTCTTCTCCTCTCCTGCTCTTCTCCTTTCCTGCTCCTTTCCTGCTCCTCTCCTGCTCTTCTCTTGCTCCTCTCCTCTCCTGCTGCTCCTCTCCTCTCCTGCTCCTCTCCTCTCTTGCTCTCCTACTCCTCTCCTCTCTTCTGCTCTTCTCTCCTGATCCTCTCCTCTCCTGCTCTTCTCTCCTGATCCTCTCCTCTCCTGCTCTTCTCCTCTCCTCTCCTGCTCTTCTCCTGCTCTTCTCCTCTCTTCTCTTCTCTCCTGATCTTCCCTTCTCCTCTCTTCTCCCCTGATCTCCTACCCTGCTCTTCTCCTCTCCGTTCCTCTCCTTTCCCGCTCTTCACCTGCTCTTCTCATCTCCTCCTCTTCTGTTCTCCCTTTTCTCTTTTTCTCTTGAAGAGCCATCACACCAGGAGTTTAAAATGATGTATTGAAACTGCTATAATTCATTAGGTAGTTTTCACGTAAAAGTTACTCTTCATCACCCACCACCACCAGTAGCTACACAACCTTGATTCAGGGTGTGCGTCATTACTCTGCACTCCAATCTGTGATGAGTAGTAAAAGTCAATCCATAGAAATCACAGATTAACTGATGACTGTGCTGCAGCAGGAAGTGAGATCTTGGAGTGAATATTTATTTATAGCATTTAGTTATAGCATTGAGATGCGTCATACAAAAACAACAACCAAGTGCTCAGGCATGTGATTAGTCCACCCATGATTGGTCCGTTATAAACCATCCAAGGCTTAAGGCAAGTTTGATATTTCTAGCTAGGACATTACAAAAGTCGTCTTATAGGTTTTATTTGAATTGGTACTGAGAGGGCCGCTTCCAGCGTGGGCAGATGAAGCGAGAAGGCTGTAGGGACTGGGCTTGGAGAAAAGTGATTAATAATGACTTGTAGTGTGAATAAGGTGATGATGGTGCTCAGGTGCTGTGGGAGGCTGCCACGGCTAATTGGCTGCGAGAAACATGCTGAGTGATTGAGCGATTTCTTTCTTCTGTCAGTCATCGTCTCTGCGTGGGGCCGGCGCAGGGACAGACTGGAGCTGGAACTCTCAGCAGGAGATCTGATCGATTTTTGGGAATGTAAGAGGAGAGAGAGAGAGAGAGTACAGTGGGATCAGGCTGTGTCTGGAAAAATGGAGAGGAAATCTGAGACTCTGTGTGTGTGTGTGTCAGGCAGACAGAAAAAGGGTGCATGGCTCTTTGTCGGAGGCTAAATTGGCTCTTTGTTGCCTTTCTCCAGCTGGTCTCTCTGGAGCATACACCCTACCCCATCCCCGGACCCTCCCGCCTTGCCTAAAGACCGCCCCCGGGCCTGCAGCTAATGAGGCCTAGAGTGATGGGGACGCAGATGCTGAGTGTGTTTGGCTGTGGGTGTGGCTGTGTGTTTATGCTCCATGGTAGATTAATGGGAGCATATGCTTCTCCTGGAGTGTGTTTGCTCTGGGAAGATGTCTTCTTTAGGCTTGTTTCAAAGAGTCTGAGCTCCATACTGGAACCGCTCTGGTATACAAGAACAATAGCATTAGTGTCTTTTTGTTTGGCTGACATTTGCCAAGTGCCACAGATTGTAGGACCTTCTGTATCATTGGGTTTAATTGTTCTTGTTTAATAAGTGTGCGCATGTGTGAGGGTGTGTGTTGGGGGGGGAAGATGCAGGAAGTCGATTCTCCAGCCTAACCAGCTGCTTCTTCCCTAGTGTTCATGTCCAATTCCTACAGATTTAAGATGTCTAATCAGTAGTAAGTGAAGTCTACTAATGGGACTCCTTGATATCTGCTCAATGTTGCTAAGCTTCATTTTTAAATGGCATCAAATCAGACCGTCAGTAAATACGAGATGCATCAAAATGTACAAGACAAAAAGAAAGAAAACTGGACTTCACACTAAGGTGCATTCAAGTCACCACAAAGTGTCTTGTGCAATAAGTAGTGCATCATAGCTGTCATAGAAGCTCTGAATAATTGCTTTTGGCAGTTTTAGGTTTACAGTTTATATAAATATAAACCAAAAAATAATAACAATGAATCATCAAGCAAATAAATATGATGTGTAATATAATAATTGTATGTAATATAGAACATATTCTAAATAGCTGAATAACAAACAATATGTGTTGTTCAGTCAGGACTGGAGAACAACAAACCCACTGTCCTCAGATTGAATTCACTTTCCTGGAAACTTTGCTTTATGATGAGTTACAGCTTTTTTCTTCTTCTTTTTTTTGTTTGTTTGTTTGTTTGTTTTTGTGTGTCGATCTGGATTCTGACGGCTTCACGTGGATTATAGGTTAAACTTTAATAAGGCACATTTAACGTTGCTTCCTTCTATAAAGGCTGACTGGAGCCGTTTGCCCTCCGGAGCTTAGCGAATGAATCAACTCTCTTCTTACTCATATTTTTTAATGTCTTTTTCCTGAGTTTTCATAGTCTGACCATTTTCATCTCTCTCTCTCTCTCTCTCTCTCTCTCTCTCTCTCTCTCTCTCTCTCTCTCTTTCTCTTATCCCCATCTATAGAGACCTACAATTCTCTCTCTCTCTCTCTCTCTCTCTCTCCCCTTCCCCATCTATAGAGACCTACAATTCTGTGTGTGTCTCTATCTCTGTGTACCTGTCTGTGCCTGATCTTGTGTCTGTCTGCATCTCCATGTGCCTGTCTCTGTGTGAGAGTGAGTTTCGGTCATGCAATCCTGCACTCCAGCAGTGTTCACCGGTCAGAACCAGGTCCAAGTGGCGTGTAAATTACCCGGCTGGGTCAGGCCCTGTACTGATAAGGTACAGACATTATTTATGGAAGGGCAGACAACCAAACCCATGAATAATTCACAGCGCAAATTGAGGAGGCTTCATGGAGGATGAGCAAGCTTTTAAAGCCTGTCTGTCAGCACAAAACCAAGTCCCAAGTCCCAACACTGGAACCCGTCTCATCCCAGTTCCCCAAAAAACCCGGACCATTTTCATGTTCGCGTGATGGTGAATTCTCTCTCCTGTTTTATAGTGAGTTCTGTCCTGGGATGCGTTTGGGACAATTGTGTTCAGACATGTGTAGGTCAGAACATTGACGTGTGTAACTTGAGGTTTATAAATACTGGATGCTTTAGAAGATGCATTGTTTTGGGCTGCACTACAGAATCCATGCTGATGATTTGGCCCATTATAGTTGACAATAAATTATGAATTACTCCATATTAAGCTTGTTGTAGAAATGAAATAACTTCCAAGAATACTATCCACTATATAAATAATTAAAACAAAGCGTAACCTAAAATAATATTAAAACAACATAAACTTATTTAATGTGAATATTAGACTGTTCCTTTATTGGACTAATACATTACTCCATAATGAATGCAACTAACTAACAACACAACAACAACTAACTTTTTCACTATTTCCTGTAACATGTAATATTTGTGTTTTTTGTTTTAGAGTATTCGAAACACCGAGACTAAAACAGTGTAGAATTGTCTAGGTGAACTGAGCTACTTGTGGTAACTGAGTGGTACTGAGCTACTTGTACAGACGAAGATCATGAATGATTTTTAGGAACATTTTAAAAGGAAAAACAGGCTATAACTTGTTTTTTTTTAATATACGACTTAATTCCTGGCAGTTCAGGTTGCCATATATTGTGTGTGTGTGTGTGTGTGTGTGTGCATATTAGTTCAATGCTGATAATAATAATAAAACACCCAACTGTTTAATTTGATTTTATTTATTTTATGAAAAGGTGAGATAGAAAACAGGTGAAATGATATAGAAACAGGAGCTTAGTATTGCAATGACTATTGTAAGATTTAATTGCAGCTGTGAATGCTCAGTGATTATTTGTTGTGAGAGGTCTGTTTCTGATTTTTTGTCTAGATTAAGCTTGCTCGTCGTTTGTATTGTGTATAGAGCTGGCTTAGAGTCAGCTGTCATTACGGCGCTAATATTTCACATCAAATCGGCACAGCGTCCGCTCTATCTCTAAAAGCCTGCGAGAATCAGATCTGTGCAGGATATGGGCTGATGGAGAAGCGACCGCCGTGTCCTATCAAAATTGGAAAAAGTGTACATTCCTACCAGTTTAGGAGTGTGTCTTACTGCATTGGAGGTGTGTGTGTTTGGCAGGGCTTTGGATAATTCACCCAGGGTGTAATGCAGCTCTGAGCATCAGCACTGGCCCTAGAGTGGAATTACACACACACACACACACACACACAGGAAAGGATTTCTGTGTTACCTGAGCGAGAGGGGGAGAGCGAGAGAGAGAGCGCTCTGGTTGCGTCCTGCACTCTCAGTTGTGCGCTGAGAGCTTGAGAGCTGAGCTTGCATTATTGATGGCTTCTACTGGTCCATCACTCACACCCACTGATCAGGTTACACACACATGTGTGTGTGTGTGTGTGTGTGTGTGTGTGTGTGTGTGTGTGTGTGTGAAAGGAAATAGTTCTATCCAGTTACTCCCCTGTGCAGATTAATGCTACTGGAAACAGAGAGCCTATTCTTCTAGGAAGAGGAGAGACGCTTCACTCACCTTTTGCATGCACGTGTGTATGTGTGTTAACTTAGGAACGTGTGTGTGTGATCTTATGTAGTTTAAAGGTCCTGCTCTGATTGCACTGCTTAAACAAAAGGACAGGGCAGTTTATCTTTTTGTCACAACTCTTTCCACTCCTCCCTATTCCTCTCGTGTATGACTGACATCGCACAGTGCGTTCGGTCACGTGTTCGTTGCCGTGGCCTTGTTTCACAAGCTCGCCCATCAGGACGTGGCCTCATTAGCTCTGCCTCCCACCAAGCTTCATATGTTTGTTTAGACAACATTGTACATAGCTGATTAGTATGAAAGTTTCATCAAAACCCACACTCGCTTACTGGAGTAAACTTTAAAAACACCACCTTGCAAAACCTTCTTTCATGCACAGACAGGATTTGAGAAGCGAATTGAGCTGCTACGGATGGATTAGTTTTACGGTGTATAAACTTTGTCTAGAAAGTAGGTGGTGCAGTGTTGAATCATTGTGGTACGTGACTGCTTATAGTGGCAACCAGGTAACCTTCACATGCAATACTGTAAATTTCTGTTTTCTCTATACACACTAGTCTCTATTATTTTTTCCTAGACTAAATTTACTTCTATAAAAAATTTAGATTTGACTTTGTTTAATCGAATTAATTACAAAAAATGTAAAACCCTTTTACCTACCTGTATTAATAAGGGTGCCAATACTACTGGAGCTTACTGTTTATGAAGTACAGCTGTTCATAGTTAACTGTTGCTGTAATTGTATACCAGCAATGCAGTATTTATGTGCTAAACCCTGATTATTAATTATAAGTGACCTCACAAATGTCACGTGTCTGCAGCTTTGTGCCTCGAGCCTGACAAACACCTCCACCTCTCATCTATATCCACACAAATAGAAGTGTAATTCGTAGTGTAGAGCTTCTGTAAATGTGCGTTCCAAATATTTCTCTAAAGTGGACTTTAGACTTTAGCCTGAGTGTACTGTGTTTACTCAAGACAGCAGGTTTGTTGTAATCGACGTTGCTGTGATCCTCAGCTGAAACTTTAGTAGTTTAATAATAACTCGGGGGTTTGATGATAAAACCCATGTACTGGCTGAGAAGGTGGCAGCTGTGAGGGCGCGTTCTGTCTACATGCAGCACTCACGGCTTTACCGTGGGCTTTATTTCTCCACCGTCAAACCCAAAATAAGCTTTCTTCTGGGAACCTGCTTCTTGTGTAACCACATAAGCTTTGTGTGTGTCTGTGTGTGTGTGCTCCAGATGTTTAGCTCTTCATTCACGTGGCTGCTTAATCCCTATGCTGCAGACAGCATACCGGCTAAGTATAGATTCAAAAAAGCATTTCCTGGATACTAGCCCTCATTCCCTCTCTCTCTCTCACTCTCTCTCTCTCTCTCTCTCACACTCTCTCTTCCCTCTTTGAGATTTTAACAGATAAACATCATTAATATAAGCTCTTTCAATCCCACTGTCATGAGAGAACTCTGGAGATTAAACTGGTTCTGTGTCTAAAATAAATTCCTGCTTCCTATTCTGTTCAAGTGCACTATTACTGCTCTGGATCCTCTAGGTTATATTGTTTGGATATTAAGCCCTTTGCAGTGCATTGTGGGACTCCAGGAGTTATGAGACAAGTTTTATAAAATAGCGAAACTCCTTGATTAATGCACTATATAGTTTTTTTTCAGTTTTTGGAACAAACTTCACGTTTAGTAACGCTGCAAAGCAAAAAGCTAATATTTCTCTCTCTCTCGCTCTCTTTTTTTTCTCTCGCTCTCTTTTAGGTCTCCTGATCTCAAGCCAATAACTTCATTATAAAAGCATCTTTGCTTACCCTCATTTCTGTCAGGCAGCTGCCCATGCACATGCACGGCACCATGGGTAGCTCCCCAGAGGTGCTGTCCTGGACCTCTTGCCCTAGCCTGCTGGTGGGAAAGCTCAAAGAAGAGCTCAAGCTCACCGTGGTGGGAGACGCTCTGAAGAAAGCCAATACCAACACCTCCCCTTCTCCCCAAGCCCTACCACTAGCTCCTCCTCCACAGATCATCACAGACCTGGCACCACCTACCAGCCTCCCCATGCCCCTGCAGCCAGGCCGAGAAGATGACTTGGGTGTGAGCGCCAGCAGCCCACCCTGCACGGCACTCAGCGAGGATTCGAGCCGAGAGCAGGGCCACTTCGAGAACAGCGTGCTGCAGCTGCAGGAGCATGAAGAGGAACACAACGCTGAGCCCAAGGAGCACGGGTCCTGCGGGGAAGAGGGCAACGAGGATGGAGGCTGTAACATGGACCACACCGACCAGCATCATCATGACGATATCAAACTTCACTTCCACCGAGCCAACACGGGTGGAAGTGGCTTCCTGGAAGGCTTGTTCGGCTGCTTAAAGCCTGTGTGGAATATCATAGGGAAGACCTACTCGACCGATTACAAGCTTCAGCAGCAAGGTGAGCGTTTTTTTTTTTTTGTGTGTTTTGTGAGTTTTACTCACACACACATTATTGTGACTGCTGTTTTAATGCTGTCTGAATTCCAATTCACATTTAAAAGTGATCTCGTTAGTTCTGCATCGTAGTCATCTCTTTTTCTTAGTAGCTGCAGGCTTCAGACCATTGACCCTAACTCTGCATGCAGTCAGTAGATTCCTAGAGGACGGCGTGGTATCTGGAAACTCATAGCTGCTAAACACACAGGCCTCGATAGCTGGCTTGAAAACTTGGGTAATGTTAGTGATGATATTATTTTTGACAAATTCAGTGTTTCGATGTTTACTGATATAAATTCTAGCCCTGAACTCAAACCTCCACTGCCACCCCCTGAAAATACACAGGCCTCCTGTGACGTGACCCACCTGACTGCCACCAGTCACATTCTCCTCAGCATTAGCACACTGGCTCATCAAAAATGTTTAAATGTTTACTGTACATGCTCATGTTGCACACCACATCTTGCACTAGTCCGCTACCAGCTGCTGACTTTGAATGCCTCCTGTTGCACGTGCACAATATCAAGGAAGCATTGTAGAGTCTTCATACTTATATTTATTGCTGAGTGTATTTTTTGTGTATTTAAATTGTATTGCTTTGTGTTTTTTGATGATTAATGTCTGTATGGATGTTACACCGTTTGACCTGTGAGACACGACATCTTGTTCCACTGCATGTCTCAACATGTAGCGAAATGACAAAGAAACCTGAACTTGAACTTCTATCTACCTGTGATAAATACAAGCTAGCTTACATACACTTAACTAGCTGACTATGTTAGCAGATGTACAGTAAGTCATATTAGGCAATGAGGCATGAATATGTAAATGAAGAAAAATGTTTGATTGTTATGTATGCCGCTACCAGATGCTTAAATTTCCTCCAGGATCAATACAGTATCTATTTATCTATTGCTATCGCTATCTTTAGCGATCGCTCTCTATCTCTATCTCTCTATCAACCTATCTATCTATCTGTGATGTTTTGCATAAAGGATCTTTTTTAAGTGTCAGCACTTTGTAAGACTTCAGGTATCAGTCATTTTGTTTTTTCTGTTTTCTTGGGCTTTGACTTTTGTCTTATTAACTTCAAGACAGAAAAAATAAGAAGCGCTTATGAACAGATGCTGTAAATTAACTGATCTCAGGAAGCCGTATTATGGATATAATCGTTGATTAATTTTCAATAACTGTACATCGACCCGGGGGCACGGTGGCTTAGTGGTTAGTACGTTCGCCTCACACCTCCAGGGTTGGGGGTTCGATTCCCGCCTCCGCCTTGTGTGTGTGGAGTTTGCATGTTCTCCCCGTGCCTCGGGGGTTTCCTCCGGGTACTCTGGTTTCCTCCCCCGGTCCAAAGACATGCATGGTAGGTTGACTGGCATCTCTGGAAAATTGTCCCTAGTGTGTGATTGTGTGAGTGAATGAGAGTGTGTGTGTGCCCTGCGATGGGTTGGCACTTCGTCTAGGGTGTATCCTGCCTTGATGCCCGATGACGCCTGAGATAGGCACAGGCTCCCAGTGACCCGAGGTAGTTCGGATAAGCGGTAGAAAATGAATGAATGTTCATCCACCCATGTCTTATTCCTTACACAGTAGCTTAAATGGGGAGCAAACACTGTCAAGGGTTTCATGTAAAAGGGTCAGATTTGCACTTGAAAGTTTTCCCTCCAGCTGTTTAATTTAACCTTCTGTTTAAGCATCTTTACAGTTTATGTTTCTATGGCACTAAATGACAACACATTTTTGTTCACAATGATCTGATGACTTGGAGAAATCAGCTGATGTTATGTGATCAACTATATGCCAACACTGTTCATTGATTGGTTTGTAGATGTGTGGGAGGTTCCATTCGAGGAGATTTCTGAGCTACAGTGGTTGGGAAGTGGAGCTCAGGGCGCCGTCTTCCTGGGGAAGTTCCACTCTGAAGAAGTGGCCATCAAGAAGGTCCGAGAGCAGAAAGAGACGGACATCAAACACCTCCGCAAACTCAAACACCCAAACATCATCGGTTTCAAGTATGACCCACTAACGAGTCTGCGTTTTTAAATGCTATGCATGGAATCCTTTTTTTTTGACCCGTGTTGCTTTATTTACTTCTATAGGGGTGTGTGCACACAGGCTCCATGTTACTGCATTATCATGGAGTACTGTGCTCAGGGGCAGCTGTATGAGGTACTCAGGGCAGGGAGGAAGGTAACTCCCCGTCTCTTAGTGGACTGGGCATCAGGCATCGCCAGCGGCATGAACTACCTACACCTCCACAAGATCATCCACAGAGACCTCAAATCACCAAAGTAAGCTCTACTTAGCACCCACTGGACAGACTCTCTGCACTCCACTGCTTTAATGCATGATATAATGCTAACATGATAAAAAAAATGTAATTCATAGCATTTTCTGGTAGGAGTCGAACATTTCCTTCAATTCTTGCGTATCACAGTGCTTTCAATAGTTCTGATAACTATTCATGAATCTGCTCTATTCTGCTTATATAGAAATCACATGCAGTAGGTGTAGATTATTCAGAGAATCCGATTATCTACTATTATTAGCCGTTTTTCTTTTATTTGCTGATCATCTGACTGATTCTTTAGATTGTGAACCCAGAAAGTATTTTATTGAAGGCAGATTTCTGTAAAATTTTGTTTGTCAAACCCAATCCTCATTAGACGTTAAGCTTTTGATCTGGAACGTTGTAAATAAAATTAGCATTATAAATGAACAGTAAACATCAGTAGAGTTTGAGCTTGTCATTTTAGTTATTTATTGATAAAAAATATGTTAATGAACACCCTTGGGTTGTCCTTTTTTAGTGTGTTAGTCACTCATAACGATGCTGTGAAGATCTCCGACTTTGGGACATCCAAAGAGCTGAGTGATAAGAGCACTAAGATGTCATTTGCTGGCACAGTGGCCTGGATGGCTCCAGAGGTGATACGTAATGAACCTGTGTCTGAGAAAGTGGACATCTGGTAAGTGTCCCTAAACGGCATGCGTTAAGAAGTTCAGCGTTTAAGTTACTTGAGCTCGTTTACATAAAAGCAGCTTTTCAGACGGCTCATTAGTGCCATGTAATCATCTGGTGTGATGTCAGTTTAAAAGTTCTAGGGCTGTAAGTGTTAATGTTTCCTGTTTGCTCTCTAGGTCATTTGGTGTGGTGTTATGGGAACTCCTGACTGGAGAGATCCCCTATAAAGATGTGGATTCCTCTGCTATAATTTGGGGAGTAGGGAGTAACAGTCTGCACCTTCCCGTGCCCTCCACCTGCCCTGACGGCTTCAAAATCCTCATGAAGCAGACATGGTGACTGCAGCTCTGATCAAAATCTTATCGTTTGGTCTCTCATGGATTTTGTTTTCCACTCTCGTAGTCTTTTATCCCGTATATGAGCTTCTGCACAAAAAAAAAATTCTTTGTTTCAAGCCTTCTTGCGTAACATATCGTTGAAAGGACATGTTAAAAATAGCTACCACTAAATACAAACACTTGTGCATGAGGTTTACTGTCTTATTGAGGATTTAAAATGAGCCAACTGACTTGCCATCACTTCTGTCTGATCTGTATTTACACAATTACATTATTTGCACTTTGCACATCTAATGGAGATGATCTCTTTTTGCCCGTTGTGGGTGTCCGTGTTCAACATCGAATTTCTTGTCATGGCTCATATGATGGTGTTTTTTTTTTTTTTTTTTTTTTGTTTTTTTCTCCTCACTCAAATGTTTGTATCTTCAGAGTACATGGTGATTTCCAACCCATTTCTGTTCTCCGAGATGCCCTAACTGCTTGTTTGTATGCATCTATGCAATTTCAAACCGTTCATATCACCCACTACAATTCCATTTAATCTTATCCACACAAAAGTCGCACACTAAAAGCCAACAGTGTCCTGACTTATTTTTTATATATATATATAATCATGTGTCATTTGTTTATACTGATTAAAATGTCAGCTAAGTTGATTTCCATTCAGTCTGCCTAATAGAAAGCTAGTTTACAGTGATCAGAGATACCATATCCTTATATTTCTCACTTCCTGACAATAGGCAGGGAAAGCCCAGAAACCGACCATCCTTCAGACAGATCCTGCTGCACCTGGACATCGCCTCTGCAGACGTGCTGGGAGCCCCGCAGGAGACGTACTTTAAATCTCAGGTTTGTTTTAATAAATATTAACGTTGCACACAGTTTGCCAGAATGAAGAGCTGGAGTTTAAGATACTGTATAATGTACCGGCACAGTGAGTTGTGATGCTGCCTCACAGCTCCACAGTAACAAAGCCTGAACTCTGGTTACTCTTTGTGTGGAGATTTTACGGGGTTTGTGCAAGTGTCTTCTGGGTGCTTAGAGTTACGCCAATCTAAAAAGCATGCCATTCGGTGGATTGGTTGTTGTTTACCAGCATTATAGTCACCCAGTTTAATGCAGAGTAATTTGGTTAAGTAATTGTTCAACTGTAACACGCGTGGTTGCATTCGCTTGTCAGGCTGAGTGGAGAGAGGAAGTGAAGAAGCATTTTGAAAAGATAAAAAGTGAAGGAACGTGTATCCACCGCTTGGATGAAGAACTGATACGGCGCAGAAGAGATGAACTCAGGTTAGCTACTTAACATTGATGCTACAAATACTGCGATTTATTTATTTATTTATTTTTCTTTCTTTTCACTTATTTATGCTTTAGTTTTTTAAATCAATCTAAGATGATATTTCAAACTGCCACCTTTCAAAGACTCTGACCAACACTGTTTGCTTTGTATGTTCTTGTAGGCATGCACTGGACATTCGAGAGCATTACGAGAGGAAGCTTGAGAGGGCTAATAACCTGTACATGGAGCTGAGTGCTATCATGCTACAGCTGGAAGTGCGAGAGAAAGAGCTCATGAAGTAAGCGCACTTCAACAACTCAGCGTTTCGCTGTTTTAGCTGGAACTCTCTACCATCAGCAACACTGTGTTTTTATATTTATAACTAGTCTAGAGAAATTTAATCAGAAGTCATCAATCTGCATGGCCTGAGCTGTGTCTGAGCCCAGACGTCTCGGTGTGATTCTAATTTAATTTAATCTCCTTATATCTGCTCCAGCTTAGCCTCAACTCAGACTTACCTTTAACAAGACAAGTTTTTATCCTATATTATTCTTTCCTACTGTTCCAAATCTTTATCTTTCAACATGTAATGTTTTCTCATTTCAGGCAACGTCTTTATTTCATGTAGCTGTGATTTAGGTCCTTAAAAACGTGTTTGTAAATGTTATTATAATTATCAGCCCTGATTCACTCTGCTGTTGTTTTTGAGCAGAAGGGAACAAGCTGTAGAGAAAAAATACCCCGGCCAGTACAAACGCCACATAGTGCGACCCATCGTCCGACCCAACGCTGTCGAGAAGCTCATCAGAAAGAAAGGCAGCGTGAACCACAAACCTGGCACACAGACTCCCAAGAGGTAACCACTGTACAGCGTACATCATATTACTTGCACACACCGCTTTAAACATGGACGTCAGGCAAAGTAATCATTTAGTTTTAGTGCCGTCTGCTGTCTCTGAAGTGAGATGCAATTAAGACAAAAAAAAAATATGACATGCCTTCTTTACTGTGTGGGCCTTGTGAGTCGCTTAAAATTAAGACACTCGGAAAAATCAGTGTTGCAAATTTTTATATTTGCCGACCGCATCTTTAAATTTTGTCTTGCTGTCTTTTGTCTTTTCTGAATGGTTCTAATGCCATGTATATTTATCATCTTGGGTTTTAGTGTATCACTACTTGATCATGAATTGCCTCTTTTGTAGGCCTGATCTGTTGCGGTCTGATGGAATCTCCAGTGTGGAGGCTTTCCCAGTGTCCTCTCCTCTCTCAGGCAGCCCAAGGGTTTCCACTCCTCCTGGGAAAGCTCGCTACCGCAGCAAACCGCGCCACCGCCGCACCAACAGCAAGGGCAGCCACAACGAGTTTCCCGGGGTCCTGAAACCTAATGTCAACATGACTGAGGAACAGCAGCCACTGCAGCCTCAGCAGTACCATCATCATAATCATCTTCATCATCACCATCCTCATCAGCTACCACCTGAGAGCCCCCTGCTCCCTCTGCAGATGCGAGACAACGCAACAGCTACATGTGCCAGCGAGCTGCGCTACTTTGGCCCTGCCGCAGCACTACGCAGCCCTCACACTGAGCACCTTCAGCGCTCCAGCCCCGACCTCATCAACAACACTTTAGAAGCCGATGCACGGCAGCACTCAGCTACTGGGCCAGCTGCTCTCTGCCCTTGCTGCCAGGGTCACCCACTTCCCGGGTGTTTGAGGTGCCAGGACATGTTGGCTGATTCCTCTCTGGTCAATACACGTGAGGGCCCAGACGGAGGAGGTATGGAGGGACAGCAACAGCCCGAGCAAGGCGACTCTCAACAGAACAGCCTCCCACGCACCCTCAGGACCCTCAGCAAGGTGAGACAACAGATTAGATTTTTGGGTAAATTATGGCTTTACTGATTTCAAACCAGGAACAAAATAATTATATACTTAAAACTTAAAAATAAAAATCTCAAACATAAATTCTTATTAAACATAAAATCTCAATGTCCTAGAAAGCACCATTCATGCAGTAAACCTTACAGCACTATAGTTTGCGTGCACACACGTATCACACTTCAGGTTCTGGGAGCGTTTAATACCTCCTAGCCCCCTATAGTGTGTTGGCTGGATGTTCAATATAGCCCCACATTGATGTTACTTCTAAAGAAAAAATGTACTTTAGGGAACCTTAAAACAAATCCTGAACTTATCAGCCAAACTGTATATTTATCAGGCCTGTGTTTGCGCTGCTGAAAAGGGCATTGTGTTTCGAAACCGTGTCATGTAAACGTATTCAGGGTTTTTTCTTGTTGTTTTCTGCTAGCTGAGCTGTATGGTGTATTTAATGCAGTCATAACTGTATTCCTGTTTCTTCCCTGTGTGTGAGATTACTGTAAAGGATAATTGGGGTTTTCGGGTTTTGTGTGCGTCTGTCTCGTGTGAGTGTGTGTGTGTGTGTGTGTGTGTGTGATAGTGAGCTAACAGTCTGCTTTCTTGTCAGGCTGGGGATGACTCATCTGAGGAAGAGGAGGGAGAGGTTGACAGTGAAGTAGAGTTTCCACGGAGACAGAGGTGATGTGTTGCTCTGCACTTATTAATAATTGACAATCAGTAGGCTCTTTATGAGCTCTGACTTTTCCTCCAGGCTGCATGTGGAACACTCATTTAAAATCTCGTTGATTAAACTCATACTGTGTGTGTGAGTGTGTATGTATATGTGCAAATAAATAACATGCAAAAAATAAAATGCAGCCTGACCACATTTTTCCCCATGCAGATGTCTGATTGTGATTTATCGTGCTATTATAAATGATTTAATCTCGTAACACACATTTTGTGATGTGTACAGGCCTCACCGGTGCATGAGCAGCTTTCAGTCCTACTCGACATTCAGCTCGGAGAATCTGTCCGTGTCAGACGGGGAAGAGGGAAACACGAGCGAGCACTCGCACAGCGGACCTCTAGAGGCACTGAGCGCCAGTCAGGAGGAGCATCTGGACGAGCTGCTTTCACACACACCAGAGATCCCCATCGACATCTCCATGCAGTCTGACGGCCTCTCGGATAAAGAATGTGCTGTGCGCCGGGTCAAGACTCAGATCTCCCTGGGCAAGCTGTGTGCCGATGAGCATAGTTATGAGGTTAGCACCTCCGTGCCACTGTTTCAGCTTAATACAGGGTTCTGATGTGTCATTCAAAATGAGAAAATTGCTTCTGAGATAATGATCAGGTGTTCTGAAAGACCTATCTAGAGAGGGGAATAAAAATAGAAAGTTGCAATGTGTAATGTTACAAAAGTCATTGTTTAAGTAAAGACTAATACATGATGGCACGGTGGCTTAGTGGTTAGCACGTTTGCCTCACACCTCCAGGGTCGGGGTTCGATTCCCGCCTCCACCTTGTGTGTGTGGAGTTTGCATGTTCTCCCCGTGCTTTGGGGGTTTCCTCCGGGTACTCCGGTTTCCTCCCCCGGTCCAAAGACATGCATGGTAGGTTGATTGGCATCTCTGGAAAAATTGTCCCTAGTGTGTGCTTGCGTGAGTGAATGAGAGTGTGTGTGCCCTGCGATGGGTTGGCACTCCGTCCAGGGTGTATCCTGCCTTGATGCCCGATGACGCCTGAGATAGGCACAGGCTCCCCGTGACCCGAGGTAGTTCGGATAAGCGGTAGAAGATGAATGAATGAATGAATGAATGAATGAATGAATAATACATGATGAGGCATGTTGTTATAGGAAAATAATCGTGCTGCAGCCTAACAGCCTAAGCAGGCTTCCTTAGTGATGTTTATACCACATCATTTACAGTTTGTTATTTATTTAAAATAAACACCTCAAACGTTTCTATTAAAACCTGCTAGACATGTTACTTTCTGTAATCACTTATGCTAGAGCAGCTAGAAACTTGTCCTTGACCTCGACCTAGCGGAATCCCTTTTGTCTCCGTCTCATGACGAATAAGAAATATCTACGAATCACTTTTTCCTGAAGCCTTTCCTGTGTTGGAAATCATAAAGACACTGGAGACCTTCCAAGATAAATTTCATCAGCAGTCTTTTGTTTGTTTGTTTTTTTTCCTTATTCGTGTAGCATCCTCCATACAAGTCCCTGTCTAATTCAGTACTATAAAAGCAATAACCGATTAGCACAAGGAGATTAATACATCTGTTATTTGTGTAGTGGGAACTACTTTAGGTGGAATTGATCAAGACTTTCTGTTCGGTCCGAATTCAATAGCGCTTTAGTATAAAATGCAATTATTGATCATTGATGAATTAGACACTGCTTAATTTGCATGATCACCACATTTTGGCAAGCTCTCCTTCATGGATTGTAGAATTTTTATTTATTTATTTTTAATTTCTTTGCCTGTTTTTGCTACCTAAAGCCTTGTTTGGCCCAAGTAGATGTCATACGTTCCCAGCTCGATGAGAGATAATGTTATTAATTGCGGTGTAGACTAGTATTTACGCAACTCATGAACATGACAGCTGTTGCTTAGAATAAGTCATGGGAAAATATCCTGGAATATTAAGCGTAGAAACCCTGTTAATGTCTTTATCATTAAGATTCTGCAGCAGATGCTACATTATAACATGCTGTGTATACTGTAACTAGGGAGAAAATATAGAGTTGTTTGTGTTTTCACATAATTAAACATCTCTCTCTCTGTCTGTCTGTCTTTCCCTCAGAATCCGCTGCACTTTGGCGATTCCGACTGTGACTCTTCAGAGGCTGAGTGCTCCGACGCCACCATAAGGAACAAGCATCCGTGTGCTCCTTCTTCCTGGTGAGCTCCTCCCTCAGGTCCCACCATCTAGGAGGAGAGCCACAGCAATGTGGGCCTGTTGGGGCCTGCTGAAAAAGACCACGGCCCTTTGCTCATCCAGTCCCCTGCCCTCTATCTCAAACCCCACCCATCCGAGTAAGCTCAGGCAACTCTGGACTGACAATGTAGCTGGTGTAACATTCATAATTTATTTTTCTGCATTCAAGGCAAAGAAAACAACAACAAAAAAAATAGAAATTAGGACGACTTTTAAATCCTAGCCTAGAACAAACTGACAAGAACGAAGGAGCATATCGGGTTGGAATGGAACAAAAGGCGCAAACTTTCAACCAGAAACATGGCGATCAAGGATTGTGTGTGATAGCTTTTTGGTGGTGGAGAGTATAGTAAAGACCACTTTTGAATAAAGATCACTCTGATTAAACACGGGACCCTTTAACATCAACGCAAGCAGCCAGATCTGCCCTTTTTTGGCTAAGAAGCTGAGACATGCTAGCTACCTGGTAAAGCTTGAGTTTCTAATAAACAATGCCCTGGGATATCAGGGTCACTTTGGTTTGAGCACCAGCATGAACAGCACCTGTCGGTCCTCTCTGGGTCTTTTTTTATTTATTCATTTTTTTTTTGTTTTTTGTTTTTTTTTTCCTTTTCCATCTCTCATTTCTAACACCACAGACCCATGTGGAGTCTCAGCATGCCAGTTGGAGAACCAATCAGACTTTGCTGCTGCGCTTGTCAGACACACCGGAACACGGGGCTCGCTTTCAAAACGACGCACAAAAGAATCTGTGTGAGAAATCCCTGGAATCAGTGTTGAAGCTGGCGGAAAGCAGTCCAGCTTTTCCCTCTCACCTCAGGCCAGAACTTGTGAAGGATTATAAGACTGGAAGATGACAAGAGCACATTCCTTTCCATGTGTGGCTCTGTGTCGAGACCCAAGTTTCTCCTGAAGTTTCCCTTTACTTCAGTTCTTTAATCTCGTGTCAGTTTTTCCATTCGAGGTTGTTTGTATATTTAACGATTTAGTTGATGTGAAGATGCAGCAACCCCTTAAATCCCTCAGGACTTGCCGTAATTTGTTCCGTTTTTGTTTGTACTTGAAGTGAGACTGAATGTCTAGTGTGAGGCACGCGCCTTTGGACACACTCTAAAGGTTCAGCAATAACGCAGGTTCTGCTCAGGCTCAAGAGAATCTAGCTCAGGAGGACTGTCTAGCTGGCTGGACAGACGCACTGGCAGGTTGTAGTGACGGCAGGTAGTTCTAGGAAAAGTCACATTTAAAAAAAAAAAAAAAACATCTATTTTTTGAGACTTTTTGTGTTGCTCTAAATCACCACCTGCGTTTTGATGATTTGATGCTCAGGTTAAGTTCGATGCACAGTGCAGCTCTTTTCTTCAGCATACTAGCAGTGGCACTCCACTAGAGGGAGACAGATCTGTATGTTGTGTTGCTGTGTTAGAAACCCAAGCAACATTCCTTTTCTATTCGTCTAAATGCTAGGAGTAGGTTTTATCGGGATTAAAGCGGTTAATCCTACTAATGTAATCTGTATTTTACGTTCACAAAAAACGAGGGATGCTGCATCTTTTATCATTGATAATACACTGTATTCATTACCCTTGTGTGTTTTTGGTGTGTGTGTGTGTGTGTGTGTGTGTATGCTTGTGTAGTAGTTTAGACAAGACAGCCAGTTGAATTTAAAAAACGGACAGGTTAGACAGATACGAGACGAGTGACGGCTTCTATTTTATTTTTTTATTTCATTTTTTATTTTATTTTATCGATTTGACAGGGTTTGCTTGTATGTCAAAGTCTTGCACCCAAATGCATTCGCAGCAAATGAACAAAGCAAGAATTTCATCACCCAACCCTGTTTACTTAAGCCTGTTTGACACAAATCTTATTTCTAGTGTATTCCACCGACCAGCACGATTCAGATTGGGTGGGGAAAAAAATGCTTTCTGTCTGAATGAGAAGGACTTGTTAGGCTTTGTCTTTTAACCAGTGAGCCAGGACAACTTCTGGACACACACCAACCTCATTTTTCCTTGTTTACATCTTTTAAGAAACTTCTGTGATTTTATTCCAGAAGTCAGACAGGTATTGAGAGTAAAATACAATAATGTCTTTCCATCTGCAGCACTATAATGTTTTCTGTATAGCTGGGATTATTTGTTGTGTTAATTTAATTTAATTTCCCTTCCTTTTTTTTTTTTTGTAGCTGGCCTACACGGTCTTTGGATTAATTTATTTTGGACTACTAGCTTAGAATCATGTTAGTTTTCCTAATCTTAACGATTTTTTGTCTTGTATCATTATTCATTTGTGAAGTATTTCTGGGAAGAGAGCGTTCAGTCTTTTTCTGAAAAAAACATCTTTTGAAGACCCTGAAATCATGTTTCAGTATTTTTTGGAATCTGGTTATACAAGTAATAAAATCCTCCTCACAGAGAGATCATGAAATCATTAGCACTTAGTTCTTACTGTACCTTAGAACGAGGACATGCTTATTGTTAAGATGTAATCTTTATTATCCAGTGGTATTTGTTAGGTTATAGAATGAAGTCTACACAGAGGTGCACAGAGTCCTGGGATGGGTCCTGTTTAATTAGCACATGTAATTCGAGTTACTGGGGAACAGTTTAATAGTTTAACAGTTTAACACAAGGGTTCTCTTATATCACATGTAAGCAGAGGTTTGGGAAAGCTAACAAAACCAAGTTCTCTTTAGCGAGTTATTTGCCGTGCTGTCTGTATTTCATGATCTGACAGATAAAGGCTGGATGCTCTCAGTATTTAAATCAGGATGAAACTGTACTATTAAGTCAAATTTGTCTCTGCAAACTCGAAAAACATCTCGCTGTATCGCTCTGTATTTCTCTGCTTTTCTCTGTTTGTCGGTGCATTCGTCTTTATTCCTTCCCACGTTTTTTCTCATTCCGTTTTCAACCAATGCATAAACAGTTATTTTGTTATAAACTATTTTTGTGCAGAACGTGTTAAAACTCTGAGCTATTTTTCTTCTCCTTCAGTATGTTTCTTACTCATGTCCCACCTCCCCTTTTCCCTTTGCTTGAATGGCGTTCTGATCAACCAACCCTGACGGTTTCCTGTATTAGCCTGTGTACAGTGCAATGGGATCAGGAAGGAATAAAATCAAAAGCAAACAACTGCATGGAATAAAACGCTGATGTACTGTATCAGACTCTCGTGCTTTTTTCTTCTTCTTTTTTTTTTTTTTTGCACCCAGCTTCTGTAAAGGTCATCTTCAATCCTCTAGTGTTTGCAATAAGAAATGAAAAGACCTTCAGACAGTATTGATATGGAGTTTACTGTCATGTCTATTGAGCAAAGTGCACAAGCTTTATTACTCTGTTGATAAAATATACAGACTACAGACTGATCTTTGTGAACAGGAACAGGTCTGATTTAACCCCACACACTCCCAGGATGTAGGATCTGAGCTTGTATTCATGACAAATCTTACTGCAAAGAGTTTTTCCAAGTGACAAAATTCTAAGAAAATCCTCAGAAATGTGGGCATTTCCCCTTAAAATTAAAGAGAAGATCCTAGTAATTATAAAAGTTATTCATAAAGCATTTTAACCCTTAGAGCTCATAAGGTCAAAATGTCTTGGTAGTAATGAGGAGGACTTTTAACAAGCCTAAGATTTTCTTTAGTAGAGTCGAAAATGGCCAAAAGGTGAAGAGGGATAAGAAATGGAAGCCTTAACTCTATGCTTTATGATCAGTATTTGAAATGAAGCTTAGTTTTTATTGGTTACACTGGAAATGGGATTGTTTCAGTCTGATTTCTCAAATTGTCCTATTACCTTTTTATTCATCCATTCATATTCAGGAAGTCTTCAGAGTTGCAGGGAAACAGCCCAGATAGACGGAAAGACCATTGCAGGAAAGCATACACTCATAAATTCACACTCATTCACACAGTAGGGATAGTTTAGAGTTGCCAGTCTACTTACTGCCATGTTTTGTGAGGTGAGAATAAATACACCAGAAGAAAACACCAGTGGATACTATGAAATCATTCAAAAACTGTATAAGCAGAAACCCAAGCTCAGGTGCAGGTGCAATATGTCAAAAAAGGATGGTGTTGCCCTCCCACATCTTGACTGTTCCCCTGTTTTATCCTGAGCTCAGTTACTGTCTATGGAGTGACGCATGTTGTGCCCGTGTCTCTGCGTCTTTCCTCTGGGTTCTCGGATACTTTGCAGTTCCTAAAACATACCAGTAGGTGGTTTGGCTACTCAAAGCTACCTCTAGGTGTGAGTGAGTGAGTATATGTCAAAGGTTCCCTGGAGTGGACTGGTAGACCATCCAGGGTGTATTCTTGCCTTGTGCCCAGTATTCCTGGAATTATCTCCAGATTCTGCACAACCCTGACCGGGGAAAAAAAAAAACAGTTAATGATGTTGGATCAATGAATCACAGAGTGGGTGTAAACTATGGTTGTCTGGTTCAATACCCAGATAACATTAGCAGTGGTTTCACTGATGCACAGGGTAGGTAACGAAGCATTATTATACACTATGTACATAATGTGCACCTGACAGAAGGCCGAGTGAGTGTGACTTTAGTATGGTATGGTTGTAGGTACTAAATTGGCTCTAGTGTTTACACAGAATGATGCAAAAAACTCAAAACATCCCGATTGTGAACTGTTGACAGTCTGAAACACAATGTTGATGAGAGAGCTAAAATTTATAAGTGTGGGTTTCAATCTATTATTGACAACAACTTCAGTGAAAAGTAGAATCTTTGAAATATTTACATGAATTCCAGAGTTTGGTTTGGTCAATGAGGAAGGCTCTTGAACAAAGGCCCTTTAACGGAAAAACAATCTGGGTAAGAACATATGCCAAAATCTGTAAATGTCAATATCACACATTTGCTTACAAGTTTACAAATAGGGACATACAAATAGTGAACTAATCAAGATATTAATCTCAAACCTTCTAGGTTTTCTTTCCGATTTTAAATGGAGAAAAAAAAATCCCAGATTTCACATTAAACAAAGGAATGTGGAGAAGTTGTGAACTCTGTGACATCAGTAAAGGCCATGGTGGTGAATATTTCAGAAAACTGCTCATCTGGAATTTTCACACGAACATCTCTAGAGTTTAGAGATAAATGGTGCTAAAAAAATAAAAGAAATATATAATTTAAGCATCATGGGGGCATATGGTAGCCTAGTGGTTTAAGGTGTTGGGCTACCAATCGGAAGGTTGTGAGTTCGATCCCAGGTCCACCAAGCTGCCACTGTTGGGCCCCTGAGCAAGGCCCTTAACCCTCAATTGCTCAGCTGTATAAAAATGAGATAATGTAAGTCGCTCTGGATATAAGGGTGTCTGCCAAATGCTGTAAATGTAAATCTAATGTACACCGGCTCATCCAAAACTACCCATGAGTGAGTCTGTGTCCATGATAGACACGTCTTCTTATGCGCTTTCTCCTTATGCCTATTTTCCTAATAAAATGCATATTAGTGTATATTCTACATGTTTGTAGAGTTTCCTGTGATTCCAATGCATTCTATTCATCATCAGCATGAGTAGAAATAAATGTAGACTAGAGTACATGTGCAGTAAAAGGGCTTCTGTACTGTAAAGTGTTCATTCTTCTGTTGTGATTTTGCAATGTGTTCAATGAGCAAAAGGGAAATTCCAGAGCAAACGGTGGAGCAATGGCGCAGAGCCACGCCCACTATGGGCGTGGTCACACACACACACACACACACACACAGATTGTATCAACTGAAGGTCATTTGTGCGCTCTGCTCAAAGCAAAGGGTTTAATTAAGTATCAGAGGATTCTGTGTGTCACTGAGTGCCTTAAACCTTTCAGGAACAGTTTCAGTGTTTGTTGGGATTTATAATGAGTTCTCAGGGTTTGGAGAAACTCCGTATGACCGGTGCTGGGAAAGCCATAGCCGTGCTGACCAGTGGAGGGGATGCGCAAGGTACACACACACACACACACACTCATATACACACATACACACACACACTCATACACACACATACATAGATACACACACACACCGTTCAGAATGTTTCTGATTATTTATCACAGTGTAACAGATGTGCACAGCTGTTGGGAAAGTGAGTTGCCACGTTATAAAGCCTCATACACACGCATCAGGTTTGAAAAGATCGCACAATATCCGTCTATATCATATTCGTAACAATAAACACGTCACGATACAAAGCAACTCTCATTGTGGTTATTAAATGGCATGAAAGTCTTCTTTAACTTTGTCCAATGCGTCTGATCTCAGCCAGGAAAAAATGTTTACAAGACAAATCTAACACCACATTTACTACAGGTCAGGTTCTGCTACTACACGGTGTTAAACACTACAGTATGCACTTTGTTTACGTAACAGATGACGCACTGTACAATATGCAGGCACGTGTTTGGGAAACGAGGGCGTGTTCATCTGTACGTGCACACAGACATGTACTTTACTGTAGACTCACCAGCACACTGTACTAGTCACTTATTATCAGATAGAAACCAGTTACATGGTTACACTTTATATCAATAAAGAGTACTTAGAGGAACCAAAAATAGAAGGGAAACAGGATTTGAAACAAATCTCCAAATAGAGTTGGCATGGACATGAATCAGACTCAGAAAGAGCTTTATTTATTTTAGAGTCATACGCTTCCAGTACAACAAAGACGACAACAACACACATACAATAAAAATACGATGAGAATAAAAATATAAATACACACATACACGTATGTAAATACATATAGATGTGTACGTACAGTTGTGCTATAGATGATAGAATGGATTTGAATAGAATGAGATGCAGGGATTTACTAGGATGGAGGTGGTAAAAAAATAAATGTAAGGATATTGCACATTGTTATTGCGTAATAGGAGCATTTAACTGTTTATGGGGTAGATTGCCTGGGGGAAGAATCTGTCCTAGTGCCTGGTTGTGCTGGTATTTGGGGCACTGTGGCACCAGCCAGATTGTAAAACATAGTGATTTTCTGAGCCCTTTCAGCAGTCCGAACCATTCTCCGTAGTCTTCCGATGTCTGATTTTGTGTCAGACAGTGATCGATGTGCACAAAATAGGCATGATGACGGCTGAGTAGAACTGTTTCAGCAGCTGCTGTGGCAGGTTAAACTTCCTCAGTGTCACAGTGAAGCATAGGGTCAGGACTAATTTGATCGACAAGCTGTCAAAATGCATTAAGGTGCTTGTTATTTTTGAGTGCATTAAAAAAGGGGACTTGTTGCCGGGAAAATTTTTTCCTGGATACAACTTTTGAATCTTTAGTACGTACATGGAAGGGTGTATTTTTGCTCTGAAGGGTAATTAAAGTCGGTCCTTGAGAACTTTATTATATGCTAAATTATTGCAAAGGTGCAAAATGTATACTAATAAAACAAAAGATGTAACCTTGTCAGCACTGTTCAAGCAAATAGGAGAAATACAATTTAGCAGAATGTGGCATAAACACATTTTTTAGTCTGCCTCTAGACCATGAGAGATGAGATTGAGTGTATAACACAAACGCTCTGTGCTATATATATTTTCTAGCAGTTATTCTTGTAAACAATCCTGAAATAAAATCACTTCCCTGTCTCTTCCTGTCAAAGTAGGTCTCGATGTTGTTACATCATAGTGTCCCACAGGCAATGATGAAAAAGGAGTATATGGGTCACTTGTCTAAAGGCTTTTATTATTATTATTATATTATTATTATTATTATTATTATTATTATTATTATTATTATTATTAAATCCTTTTTGGACATCTGATGTAAGCAAAGTCTGATGGAAGTGTAAATGCTTTGCAGAAGTGAGCTGAAAACTCTGAGTAAATGTTAAAGAGATGGCCAGCGAGAGTTATAGCGAGAGTATAATACACTAACATACAAATTCCCTCTGTTATTACACTGTCTTTATAGTGCATGCTCATGATATCTGGTGGCCATGTGGAGATCAACTGTAGATGCTACTGTGGCATTCATTTGTTATTCATGTAATAACTGAATTCATGTAATTGAATCAGTACTTCATTTTGTATAAAGAGAGGAAAACCTAAAAAAACAATAGACACTAGATAATTATGTAAAAGATTGTTTGATGGGTAATTATACAGTTATTTACAATTTATTACATGAAGCAATATGTTAAAAAAAACATATATATTGCATTTTGTCTTATCAAGGCAGTATTATTAAATATTATAAACATCAATATTTTTCCCAATGTTCTGAGAGACTGTAACATAAAAACCTGCCCATTCCATTCCATTTAATGTATTTTAGGATGTTTTCTTACAACTGAATTAGAAATGAATCCAAGCACAGAGTTTAATTGACGTGACGTGACATACAGCTAAGTACAGTGACTCATACTCAGAATTTGTTTTCTACATTTAACCCATCCAAAGTGCACACACACAGCAGTGAACACACACCCGGAGCAGTGGGCAGCCATTTATTCTGCGGCGCCCGGGGAGCAGTTGGGGTTCAGTGCCTTGCTCAAGGGCACCTCAGTCGTGGTATTGCCGGCCCGAGACTTGAACCCACAACCTTAGGGTTAGGAGTCAAACTCTCTAACCATTAGGTCACGACATAAGACGATCAGATAACCACGCTTAAACAAGTGCTAGTACGCAAGAGCACCACAAACAGTTGAATAATACAGTGAATAATAAGCTAGAATAAATATACTGTGATCTGTTTCTTCTGTCTCAGGTATGAACGCAGCGGTCCGTGCCGTCACTAGGATGGGTATATATGTTGGAGCCCAGGTGTATCTGATTTACGAGGTATCTCCTAAATCTGCTAAATGCTTTTCAAATCTTACTTCTTATAACAAGAAAGGAAACAAGAGCTCAGAGACGGAGGTAGATAGATGGTGTATAGATGTTATGGTTTTACAATACATTAACGTTATTATGTATTTTTCAGCGTATTGTGGGGATCGCCAGTGTTCTTTTAAAATAGTATTACAAGTAACTGATTGAAATCTATTTAAAATGGCCTCACTGTTATTGTCATTCATTTACTGTACATAGCTAATTTCTGTGCTGTGTTTATTCGAAGTTAGGCACTCTGATTGAGCCCAAAGATGACATTACAGTACATTGGTCACTTTGAATATTATAATTGTACAGAAGTGACCCGCGTAATTTAAAGATCGTGTCCCAGACTTGCTTGAGCCTCGTCCATGTATTTGAGAACGCTAAAACACATGGCCTGGTTCCTTCACTGCGTTAAACCCTCATGTATTGTATCAATGTTATTCAGGGTTACCAGGGTCTGGTGGACGGAGGAGACAATATCAAACTGGCGCACTGGCACAGTGTAACCAACATCATCCAGCTGGTAAAAAGCATTTTATACACATGTTCTGTCTGTGTGAGATCGTCTTTGCTGTTTGTTTTCTAATATGTTTGTGTTACATTTGATCTTTCTGTACGTTCTCTGCATTCCCTCTTCTCTCTTATATGTGTCTGTTTTCTGTTCGGTGATGAGATGCTGAGTAGCTTATGCAGTGTGTCTGTTACTCAGAAGAACGCATTTAGATTCAATGTTTATTGATTTTATTGTTTACTGATTACTCTGCATGATCTCCCTGTGCTTTGGGGACATGCCTCTCATTCCAAAAGCATACATTATACGTTGAGTGACACCTCAAAATTTTTGTCTGTGTGGATGTGAGTGTGTGTGATGATGTCCTGCAATGGATTGGCTCCCCATCCTGGATGTCTCCCTCCTTGTGCCCTGAGTTGCCTGGGATAGAATCTTTAGCTCTTCACTCAGTTGCATTAGCTTCGGTGTTCAGTGGCCTAGCCTCGAGAGGGCTGCATTGTTCTGTTCTACAGCTTGGAGAACATGAGAAATGATCAGCTGTTTTGAACAAATGCACTCGATTTGCTAGTTTAATGCAGATCTTTTCTTCAGGGTGGGACAGTGATCGGTAGCGCTCGCTGTAAAGCCTTCACCACACGGGAAGGACGTCTGGCTGCCGCCTACAACCTTGTGAAACGTGGGATCACCAACCTCTGTGTGTGTGGAGGCGATGGCAGCCTTACAGGAGCGAACATCTTCCGAAGCGAGTGGAGCGAACTACTCGCCGAGCTGGAAGCCAAAGGTACTCACTAGTCCTGCCAAACCCATCGTTATTCAGATAATATTCTCTAATTCAACATTCTGTGCCAAAAATCTACTTCGATTTGTTCACTGGAATCAAACCTTAAATCCAGAAAGAGCATTTCCATTATGATTCAATGTGATTTGGTTTGTGATCAGAACTGTCACATTCGATCACACTGAAAACAAATACAAAAACTGGCAAACTGGCCAACGATTTACTGGAACGTTTTATCTAGTGCTAATAAATATAAATAAATATAACAACACTTCATCCTTATCCTGAGGGCTGTCTCTTATTAGCCTACATTTTGCTACACAGCTACCTCTTTCCTCATTTCTGAAGATTCTCGTGTTTCCTCAGTTTCAAGCCATCATTTAGTAGTCAGCATGTTGTCGATGAGGTATAAAAGCAGATATACAGATATACAGATACCCCAAATACAGGGAGCAAAAATGACAACAAATAGCCTTATATCTGTCTCCATTTTGACACAAGTTATAGAAATATAACACGACTGAATTCAGTGATCATTTCTACTCTAAAGTTGGTTATTTTCCTGAAGTGTTTTATAGCTCTTTTACCACATTAACTGAGACTTCTTGTAATTTTTTAAATCCTGTTAGAGTTATGAAACATCTGCATAACATTTTTGTCCCTCTTATCACTTACCTATCTCTGTAACTGTCATTACCTCAGCAGCCTCTCTTTTTTCCTCCAGTTAATCATCTTTAATAATCATACAATCGAAAATATTTTAGAAAATTGATTTTAAAAATTGCCGTAAAACTATCACATAAATTTGCCGCATGTAAAGCTCGTCATTGGTAGGATTACAAATGCAAATTTGCCTCAAAAACCACTTCTACGCTGTTTTAGAAGCCGTACATGTGGATATGTTTAGCTGTCATTATGTAACAACTTATTCAGAGCTCTGAAAAAAATATTGCTCAAAGCATGCTGGTAACTCATCTCCATTAATAATTCATTACTTCAACAGGCCAGTCTATAACAAGCATATACAGCAGACGTATATACATACATACACACATTCTCACACACTGCTAATGCTATGCTTTCTAGAAAGGATCACTGCTGAGACAGCAAAAAAGTACAGCCACCTAAACATCGTGGGTTTGGTGGGCTCCATCGATAACGATTTCTGTGGCACTGACATGACCATCGGTGCAGACTCAGCCCTCCATCGCATCATGGATATCGTGGACGCCATCACCACAACTGCCATCAGGTCAGCAGCTACACAATAACCACAGCCTGGGGGAAAACATAAAGCAAGTGGTCCAAATATGAACACGAATAGTAAAAGGAATACTCTCAAATTCTAACCTCTGTCCACTGTATTCTCTAATGTATGTAAGTCGACAACGCTGGAGTATTCCTTTAATTTATTACAAAAACAGAGCTCAGAATAAAAATCATTCTCTGTGTTGTTGGAGCTTGAGCATGCGCTGTTGCATACAGTAAGGATAAGATTGGAGGAATCTTCTGAGCCTGAGACGGATGTTTGCTTGTCGTAGAATTCCTGTCTGAACTTGCCTTACTTATATTACCTTCACCTGAAGGTTCAGTGATATGCAGTTAGAAACAGATTTATTACTGTTGAACATATCACTTCCTAGGTGACGTTTTACCAGCCAGTAACAGAAAGAAGAAGTCAAAACTAACTAGACTGTTTAAAGATGGTCAATGTTCATGTGGAATATTTAGTGGGTCAGGAATCTCTGGCACAAAGATAAGCATCTTTTGTAGGATTCTGTCAGGACTCTGCCCGGACTTTGGCCATGTGCCTTTTTGTTTATGTTCCTTGTTCACGTGTCTGCCCCGCCCTTGTCTTTTCCTCGCTGCCTCTGCACACCTGTCCCTCATGTGTCATGATTATCATTAGTATTTAGTTGAGCCGCGTTGCCTTGTGCAGCGCGGAATCCTCTGTTGTCTTCGTCTGGTTCGTCGTTGTCCTGTTTTGTGTCTTTTAGTTATAAAATATATACCCTGCATACTATATACCCTGCATTTGGGTCCGTTTTTATCCCGCGTCCCGTGACAGATTCTATGTTAATTCTTTTTCATATAAACACATAAGTAACAGACTATAGAAATGTGATTGTACAAGATTTTGCTTGCACAAGACTTATAGAAAGACTCTGTATGGCCAAAAGTATGTGGAGACCAAACCATCACTTATACTTTCTGTGAGCCTTCCACAGACTGTTGTTAAAGGTTAGAAGCACATCATTTCTGTTCTCTGGCATTAAAAGGACCAAATCTGTTCCATCATGACAGTGCCCCTGTGTACAATGTGAAGAACTCAAGGGTCCTGCACTAAGCCCTGACCTCAAACCTAATGAGCGCCTTTGGGATGAACTAGAACAGACTACACCCCAGACCTCCTCAGCTAAAATCAGTGTCTGCCTAATGCTTCTGGGGCTAAATGATCACAAATCTCCACAGCCATGCTCCAACATCCAATGGAAAGCCTGGAATGAAATATTCAACAAGCACATGTCAGTGTGATGGCCAGGTATCAACAAACCTTTGGTCATGAAATATATGCTGTCAGTTATTTCTGAGGTGACTATTGTTAAGACAAACTAAACTATGCTAGGTTCTGGGTTATTTCTATCTCACAGGACTTACAGTGTTTTTTTTTTTCCTTGATTTTATGTGTCTTCCACATTAATTGACTGCTAGCATTTGAATCTAGCTTTTAAAATCTAAAACACAAGATGTGTATTCTGGTCATCAGTACAGCAAAGATGCTTAATGTTTGTTAGCTTGTGCTTTAAAATGAACTGCATACCGGCTGGAGGATGTTGATTATATCCCTTATTTCACTAATGAAACACTTCTAACACTTTGCACATCTCTTTCCCGACTATTCTGCAGCCATCAGCGCACATTTGTCCTGGAGGTAATGGGACGACACTGCGGGTAAGTCGTGTCTCTGTTTTCTGAAAACACAGCTGAATCTGAAGTAAATTCAGGCTTTATTTTATGAAAGACTTTATAATTTAGAAAACTCATACCAGTGCATAACGTTGTGTTAAAATGATTTTGTTTTATCTTATCATGACCAGAGGAGCACAGTGACTTACTGGTTAGGACTTTTTCTTTTCACCTCTAGGGTTGTATATGTGGAGTCTGCATGGTTCCCCAGCACTTTATGTGTTTCCTTTGAGGACCCCATGTGTTCTCCCCTTGTAGAATAAGTGCTCCAAAAGATGGATGGATAGATGACCATTGGGTGGTCTAATAAAGCAGTAAGAGGGGGAAAAATTATTTTTGCTTAAACAAAAAACAAAATGATTTTCATTTATGATTATAGATTGGTTTATTAGACTAGTGCATTAATATGCCTTAAATAGAAGTGCAGCCCCTGGAGCAGGGAGGGTTAATGGCCATGCTCAAGGACAGCTTGGCCGTGCTGAGGCTTGAATCACAACCATTTCGATCAACAACTACCCACCTTAACCTCTTGAGTCACTACTGCCCTAATAAAAATGTATAATTAAATGTTTTAAAATGAAAATGAAAGGTGACATAACTAACTAACAAACAAATAAATAATATTTAGTGTTGGAAAATGCTTGTATTTTAACAGACAGCTTTTTAAAACTAAAGAGGTGTGTGTGTGTGTGTGTGTGTGTGTGTGTGTGTGTGTGTGTGTGCAGTTATCTGGCTCTGGTGTCTGCATTAGCTTCTGGAGCAGACTGGCTCTTTATTCCCGAAGCTCCTCCAGAGGATGACTGGGAGGATCTTATGTGTGCTCGGCTTGGAGAGGTGACCGAGAACAAGAGATCTATATAGATAAATAGATATAGATCGACTAAATAGATCAAATAAGCATTGAACCACTTTCACAGAAGTAATCACCCCATATAGATCTACTTTCAGACAGGCCTGGATTCTTCAGCTGTCGGGTTTTGTTTCAGTCAATGTTTTCTGTTGTAGTGCTTACTGAACTGTGTGTGTGTATATGTACAGAGCCGAAGTAAGGGATCCAGACTCAACATCATCATCATTGCTGAGGGAGCAATCAACAGAAAAGGCGAGCCCATCTCATCCAGCTACATCAAAGATGTAAATATTTTTGAAATATTTACCACCAGCATTTAAGATAAACATCCATTTTCCTTACATTATTTTATAAAGCTATTATAACAGTAATGATTTCTGTTTATGTGTGTAGCTTGTAGTAAAGCGGCTGGGTTATGACACCAGGGTGACTGTTCTGGGCCACGTGCAAAGGGGAGGAACTCCTTCAGCATTTGATCGAGTACTAGTAAGCAGTTCAAACTGAAAGATCTCCATATTTAAAGTCTGGAGTAAGCTGTTTAGATGGTTGAAACTTAAAGGGGCTCAACTTCAGCAATCCTTTCTGCAATATTTATGTGCAGAAAATCTTAAGAAACTTCATCAGGGAATTTATTATAAGGCATGATTTATGTGTTTAAATAAAATCAGTCACAGCTACAATTTGGGACACACCTCTAGTATTATATTCAATGTGTGAAATATATTTTGTGTGTGAGGTAAAGCATTATGAAGAATTATATTGTTTTACATTCTGATCACTGGGCTGGTTGTGTTTCTAGAGTAGTAAGTTGGGCATGGAGGCAGTGGTGGCGTTGATGGAGGCGACTCCGGATACACCTGCCTGTGTGATTGGCCTGTCCGGGAACAGGTCTGTGAAGCTGCCCCTCATGGAAGCAGTGGAAATGGTAAGATCCACACCAAGGATATGTTTACTACAGGAGCACCACACTCTTAAATCAGGTACTGTAGTACTGCATAAAGTTTGTGGCACTGCTCATATTTATGTATAATTTATAGCATAAAGCAGGCTTGTTGAAGCAGTATGGCTCAGGGGTTCAAAAATGTAGGTCTCCTTTAAGACAGTGTTTGTGAAAGCATAGTGTGCAGCAGGTTAGTTTGAACTTTGGTTACTTTCTGTTTAAAGGATCATGTGTTTCACATTAAAGACATTAAAGTGCCTATTAGTGAGAATCTGTATGTCTTGCGCACGTATGGTGCCCTAAAATAGATTGGTATCCTTCCAGGTGATATTCCAGCCTCAACCCAAGTGTTATAGGGATATAATCCACTAATCCACTGCAACCCTGACCAGAAAAAAAAGTGCTTTACTAAAATTTAGATGAATGAGTTCAGTTTTATTTTTAAAAGTGACCACTGCAAAGCGTATAGCTGAGTATTTCTGGCCTTGCTTAAAAATCCGCCAGTTGTGGGATTTACATTTAGCTGACCAGTTACGATCAAAGAATTCGATTCACTGAGCTACAAATGAATTTGTTTTGTATCTAGAATTTATAACATATGCGTATCATCATTTTTGCGTATTTGCCCAACTGGCTCTTGACTTTTAGGACACCCTGTAATATTAATTCATGCAACATTTTATCCTCCCCGCCCAGACTAAAGCAGTACAGAAGGCTATGAACGAGCAGAGATTTGAGGAGGCCATTCAACTGCGTGGAAGGTGAGGCTTGTGTGACGCCCTGTAATTCTGTGAACAACACAGTAAAGTAGTCCCCAAATTTAGTTAGTAAGCTCCTTGCTCTGGTTGATTATTGTGTTAATGTATGAATGTCAGCAGTCTGAGGGATGTGGTAGCCTAGTGGTTAAGGTGTTGGACTACCAATCGAAAGGTTGTAAGTTTGAATCCCAGCTCCACCTAGGTGTCAATTGCTCAGTTGTATAAAATTAGGTAAATGTAAGTCGCTCTGGATAAGGGCGTTTGCCAATTGCAGCAAACCTAACAAATTTTGTGTTCATTTCAGGAGCTTTGCGAACAACTGGAGTATTTACAAGTTACTGGCATACCAGAAGCCTGCTCACGTCACGGTAAAACTTTAGACATGCCAGAAAATCTCAGTGATTGTTGCTAGTATCAACATGACCCCATTATCTCAAATATTCTTTAACAGATTTAAAGAAACAGTATGCTTTTGGAAGCTGTTTTAGTAGGTATGTACGTTTGTGTGTTGGTTTGTGTATAGGCTTTATTCTCTAGCTGGACTGCTGGTTATCTATAACCAGGCCTGACTGATAGCAACTGTAAGGAGCTAAGAATGAACAAAAAATTCTTTAAATACTGTAAATGCTGTACCAATACATTTAAATTGAATTAAAGGGTACACATTATACTGTATAGTGCCTCAAAATCATTTATACAGTAAAACGTCACTGTAAATCCAATTTCGATAAAAAAAAAGGGTAAGTGCCCAAAAGTGTGTTGGGATATTGTTCAAAATGATCATGTTCATGAATGTTGTTTAAAGAGACATTATCTGCACCTTATCTGTGTTATTTCTATTGTAAGTGTTGATAAGTTTTTGAGACCTTTCTGATCCGAGACTTCTTTAGCCAACCCTTATCAGTCAGGCCTTACTTAATAGGCATTAACGCTTTTTAACAGTACAAGTGATGTTCTGTACTGTGGGCAGACAATCAGTATAAACAAATTTTAAATCAGTATAAACAAATGAATCATTGCTGCAGGTCTGATAGAAAATAAGTCCGAATACTGTTGGCTTTCAGAGCGAGGCATTTTTACCTCTGGGATAATAGACACTTACACAGAATTTTAGTGGTTGAAGGTAACGCTGTCAAATTTTAGATGTGTATGTCTTCACTTGGAGCATCTTGGAAGGCAGAAATTGGTTTAATTGGTTTAAGTCCATTACTCACCACTGTATAGTGTGTCATGATGTCAGTGCTGAACATGGACACCACAAAACAGGAACAAACTCCATTTTTTAGCCTGTGGTAAAAAGAGATAATCTCTCAACTCTTATCTTGTGTTGTGTTACACTAATACTAATGAGATACTAACTTCTAACTAATTGGCTTTCAGTGCAAGGTTAGAACAGCTTTGCGAGTCAAGCTGAAGAGAAGAGTTTGGTATTAGTGCTGTTGCATTGTCATTTATCTGCAGAGCAACTTCTCACTGGCCATCCTGAACGTGGGAGCTCCAGCAGCTGGTATGAATGCAGCTGTGAGGTCTGCAGTGAGGGTGGCACTGGCATCTGGCCACAAAGTATACACAGTTTCTGATGGATTTGAGGGCCTTGCCAATGGAGAGGTGAGGAATTGAGACTGAAAAATAGTCTGTAGTGATGTAAGCTTTTTTTTTCTCTCTCTTTTTTTAGACGTGACATACAGCTAAGTATGGTGACCCATACTCAGAATTTGTTCTTTGCATTTAACCCATCCAAAGTGCACACACACAGCAGTGAACACACACACAGACGTGAACACACACACTGTGAACACACACCTGGAGAAGTGGGCAGCCATTTATGCTGCGGCGCCCGGGGAGCAGTTGGGTGGGTTCGGTGCCTTGCTCAAGGGCACCTCAGTCGAGGTATTACCGGCCCGAGACTCGAACCCACAACCTTAGGGTTAGGAGTCAAACTCTCTAACCATTAGGCCACGACTACCCCAAGACTAGTGACGACTGCACAGATGTTCTGTATTATAGCTCTGACTTTCACATTCACAATGCAGTGAAGACAAGAGCTGGCTCCACTGTTAAGTGTGTAAGTGAAACGAGCAGCCTAGATGAGTGCTTTGGGGTATCATTGTGCTTTTTTCGTTTGATAAAAAAAAAAAAAAATACAGAATTAAATTCCCTCCATACCTTTGTCCTGCTGATTGAAACTCAGTAAAAGCGTTCATCTCCTGCTCGATAAGCCTCAAGTACATTAAAAGTTTAAAGCAATGCAATTACTTCCCATTTTTTTGGAGATCTGCAGGCTTTTGTGGCTATAAATAGTGACTTTAATTTTTCCTGTGCTCATATAATCATGTTTTCAGGAGTAGTTGATACCAAACTGCAGTCTAGCTCTTCCATCTTACCTCACTGATTTCAGGGTGCAGAGTCTGACTGTGAACATATTTGTGACTCCTAAAACAATCTGACAATATTTACCTCTCATTTGCAAGAAGTCGAGAAATCCTCCATTGTGCACCACTCACACCATCCTCATTGCAGGATTTTATCTTGTCTCCCTAGAAAATGAATGGTAGGACAAGTCAATTCTTATAGCACGATGCTGCAATGTATATAGACAGTAACAATAATACAGTAATAATAATAATAAATAGAAAAAAATGGGATATGGGATTTGGATGTTAATATAAAAGAGGTGCTAAAGACTTGCCACAGAATGCTTCAGTGGGATTAAACTATAATGTAATTTTATAAACATAACTTCCTCCCTGTGTAAAGGTTAAAGAGATGTCTTGGAGTAGTGTTGCTGGTTGGACTGGTCAAGGTGGCTCAGTTCTGGGGACTAAACGGTTGGTTAATGGAGCATGTATTTATTATTGTTATTAGTAGTAATAGTAGTAGTAGTAATATTTGTAGCAACCTTATCCATCTGATATTCCAGTCACGATGACATTTTTTTGTTATTCTTTCCAGAACCCTACCAAAAACCTGCATGGAAAAATTAGTTGAAAATCTTACCAAGTACCGCATCCAGTCACTGCTAGTAATTGGTGGCTTTGAGGCAAGTTGCAATATATTCTTTTTAGTTATTTATGTACTTGCATTTAAGACATTTGACACTATTGGGCTGTTTGATCAAACCCAAGAGCTCTTTTATTCTTTAGGCCTATGAAGGGGTACTGGAGCTGTATGATGCCAGGGGCCACTACAATGAGCTGTGCATACCCATGTGCATCATTCCTGCTACCATCAGCAACAATGTCCCTGGCACCGAATTTAGCCTGGGTGCTGATACTGCTGTCAATGCAGCTATGGAGGCAAGTTCTGTGCAATTCAAGTAGTCATAGTGATACATAGTGATCATAGAGAGTTAGGTTTTAAACCACTTTTCACTTTCCTCCAGTATTACTTTATATATATATAGTGTATATATACACACATTACACAATATTACCTTTATACACACATTATATGTATAACTTTATAATGTTTTTCCATCAGAGCTGTGATAAAATCAAACAGTCAGCTACAGGAACAAAGAGGAGGGTTTTTGTGGTGGAAACCATGGGAGGATATTGTGGATACCTGGCAACCACTGCTGGCATTGCTGTGGGAGCAGATGCTGCATATATATTTGAGGAGCATTTCAGTATCCACGATCTGAAGGTGAGGTTTTAATTATAGTTAAAGTCCAACTCCAGCTGTCTAATTTTCTTCTCTAATCAACGGTGGGAAAAGCACAGTAAGATGCTGCCTGAAAGACAACTCGTGTGAAAATAGAGACGTTTTACATTTTGCACATTGATTAGTTTTGTTTAATACGATACAGTTTTTCACTACCACAGTAGATAAATAACACACCAGCCGAAACAAAAGACGTAAATAGCTTGTGAATTCATCTGAAGGTCTATAAGTTCAGATTAACACCAGCAGTCTCTATAATATAATGCTCTTCTTTTGATAGACGAATGTTGAGCATCTGTCAGAGAAGATGAAGAAGGACATCCAGAGGGGTCTGGTGCTGAGGTACAATCTGTTTTGTGTAACACACACTACCTTCAAAGATGGCTAGGTCCTCTCATGCTCATTAACGCAGGCTAATGAAGTCAAACGGACTCATTATACATTTCTGATGAATGTACAAAAGACCCTCCACTTCCTGTTTTATAATATATTGAGACATGTCACAGCCTAATTGTTATCTCAGTCAGTTAATTATATTTGACAAACTGAATTAGCTTTGACTTGAACTGTTTTTTAACAAGAGTGATTTATCCTCATTTTAAACTATAGAATACATTTATATGGACAGAGCACACTATTATCTATTATATTAGATTACTAACCAAGCTCTAAGAAAGACGCTTTTATGTATATATATATATATATATATATATATATATATATATATATATATATATATATATATATATATATACGTATATGTATACGTATATATATATATATATATGCATACCCATGTGCATACCCATGTATATATATTTTTATATATGTATATAAACGTCTTTCTTAGAGCTTTGTTATATAGTTCTGAAGTATTTCATTTGTCTAATGTATTCACTCGTTACTGCTGTGGGGATGCTGACAAGTCAGAGCAGTGAAAAACATCGAGGTAGAATGTAAGGAAATCCTATCAGACTAAATTTCAGATATATACTGTATGACTAGATAAATCCGACTCTACAGTCACCTGCATATTATGTAAGGCAACTGTAGGAAAAGCATATTTATACATATATGATTTTACTACATTAGACAGTTTTTGTTAAATAGCTATCATGTCCACTGCTGTTTTAATTAACGTACAAGTAAAAATTAGCATTCACGTAATCTGTAATTTATTAAATATCAGGTTTCAAAATATCACAAATAAATACAGTAAGATAGACATTTAAGGAGAACTCACACAGGCATTAAACACAGCAGACAGGAGTTGATTGTAAGCGTTTCAAGCCTGTGAGAGGAGTCTGCATGTGCTGTACAGTGACTCATGCAAAACTATATGCAGTCACTATGAATTGTTGACAGCATGAAAATGTAGAGTTCTAGGCAATGAAAGGTTTCAGCATTATTTTGCCAATTTCGTATAGGCTGAATGAATCATTGCAGCAGGCAGAATTTGGCACCGACGGATATGAGTTTGACGCATATGCTTTAAGACATTTACTAAATATGAGTCATTACTCTTGCATAAGTTTGAGAATATGACTCTGAATTTCTGTTGACACAGGAATGAGAAATGTCATCCACAATACAGCACCGACTTCATCTATAACCTCTACACTGCTGAAGGAAAAGGAGTGTTCGACTGCAGGGTCAACGTACTCGGACATCTCCAACAGGTCAGCACTAACTGAGCTTTAGAAGACGGGAAACCTTTTTAATCGGTGAACATACGTCTATGTGTCAGATGTTACATCTCTTTATTGTACAGAGCTCATCTAATCACATGGAATATGAGTGAAATTGTGAATTCTACATTATGATCTCAGACCTGTGTTTTTCAGCTCACTGGAACAAAATGTTTAAGCAAATTACATGCTATATATTTTAATTAGTTATTTTACAACCTTTGTGGAAATGGCTAATCTAGAGATTTGATATGTTTATATGACTTATATGTTTATATGTTATATGCTTATATGTTTATATTTCATTTTAAATGCTTTCAACAATAATTTGATACTCAGGCAATCTCATGTTGACTGTTTTGTCAGGATGTGTGTTAACAGTACAGCACATAAGGACCTCTTTAGATCCCAGTGCAAACATGGCAAACCCATCTCCTGGAGTAACTTTAAGCATGGTATTTGTTTCAGCATTCTTCATTTAGTTTCATTTTTATTTTTATTTCAAAGGGAGGCGCACCTTCACCTTTTGATAGGAACTTTGGCACAAAGTTGGGCGTGAGGGCCGTGCAGTGGCTTTCTGAGAAGATGGCTGCCACCTTCAGACAAGGTAAAACAATTATTTAAGTCTTTTACATAGATAGAATTCATACTGTAGTTTACATATGTCATCTTTCCATAACTGATACTAAATTATGCCTCTCAATCAGGTTCTGTGTTTGCTAACTCCCCGGACACTGTGTGTGTGTTGGGTCTGAATGGCAAAGGACTGACTTTCACTCCTGTGCCTGAACTAAAGGAGCAGACTGACTTTGAGTGAGTGTTCAAACTGAACTTTATCACATGGAATTTACACTCATGAATAAACCATTATACTTATGGTATGATCTTTTATACTTATAAAACTTTTATACTTTTATACTTATGGTATGAAAGACTTCTTTTTCCTTTCATTACAGGCACAGAATGCCGAAAGAGCAATGGTGGCTGAGTCTGCGACTGCTACTCAAGATGCTGGCTAAATACCAGACCAGCTTCGATCAGTACGTCACAGGAGAGATTAGACATGTGACCCTTCGTTCCCTCAGTCAAGATGATGGGTTTTAGACAGTCACATACATAACACTGATGTTCACCAGCTTGCCCATTATCACAATCTATGCTATGGGATTTCGTAAATGCTTTCTCTGGCTAAACTAGATTGCTCGTTTATAGCTTCAACATTTTTATAACTCGATTTCATCTTTGGTGCTCTATCTGAAGATAAACTCTCAAGGGCTGAATTAACAAAAATCTCTTACCAGTGTTCTCCCGGCACGAAGAGTTCCGAGCTACTTACATTCATTTCATCAGCAATTGACTTATTTCTTTAGGAATCTGTGGTGAACTTGATGAAATCACACTGAAAATGCTATATTATATATATTTTTTAAAATGACGATTAAAAAAGAGATTCATTTAACGGTTAGTTGGCATTTGGAAGGAAATGTGTGAAGAATGTTTGACATTCAGGTATTTCTTGACCATTTTTAGATACAGTCTTTAGGATCTGCTTTTAATGCTAAAGGCTTTAAACCTTAAAATTAGGACTAGCACTAAATTACCAGAGAGGCCACTTAAACTATAATTAAAGATATATCAAATATGTATATATATAACAAATATATATATATATATAACAAAATATATAATTATTTATAACCGTAAATCCTACAATAGAAATGTTAAAGGTCTAACAGCAGCATTCTCTGATGTACACAATGGTCTAATTTACTTTTTTTTTTTTTTTAAACACTGGAACATTCAACATTCAAAATCTAAGCTTCTCATTCATGATTGTGTCATTTTGTGCCTATATAATGTGATGTGTATTCATTCTCCTCATGACATGTAAAATTATTTATAAGCCTAGAAAGAGCATTTATAAAGAACATAGTTTCCAATATTGTGGAGCGTTTTGTGAAATTGTTCTATTCGCAGTGTTTTGATGACTTTTACTGTTGGTATGTACAAAACCATCCAAATTAACTTTCTACCTGTTTTTTTTCCACACTGTAACACTCCTCTGTATAAAGTAATGAAAAAATAGAAACTTAAATGTGAAATGTCACAAATACATATATAAATATGATTTAATCGAAGTCCTTTCCATTGTTGCTAGATTATTTTACAGACAATACTGAACAGCTTCACAAAATATATCAAACTGCAATATACCAGTAGAATCTAATTATGTGTTTTATTCATGACACCAGACATTTTCCAGAACTGAAACTTTTGAAACTGAAATAATGGTATAATTTTAGCATTCATTCACCTTATTAGAACATCAGTCCCTGTTCCATCAGGAACTATATCTAAAATCAAATAGGTCAACATTAGAAATACAGTACTATTAAACTGTAAGATTTCTTTCAAGGGCTTCTCCGAATCTGCCATGAAGTACTAAAACTAAACTAAACTAAAACTGCTTATGGTAAAATACATAAATAAATAAAGGTTAAAGATTTTCAAAGCTAAAGGAGAAAGGGAAAGTGTCTCCAGTCCCTACTGACTCTTTGGGATGAGGGCTCTTAGAGCTGAAAGAAAAAGCAAATTCTTCCTCTGTATGACTCTCTGAGTCATCAAACAGAAATCCTGCCAAAGTAAAGAAAACAGTACTCACATATATTCATATCACAAAAGACAAATGTCATGTGTCATATTGTGTGTTATGTTTAAAACCATCTTACCTGGAAGCTTTGTTTCAGGTGTTTTCTACAGGCAAAATAAATACAACCAAATAATTAAAAACAATAAATAAATAAAGGTTATTTATGAGAATAAAGTAGCATGAATGAGAAAAACTGCCACATAACACAGAATGAAAGAATAAAGTAAAATGTGCCTTTTTTATTGTATAGATTAATTGTTAAGTTCTTAACATTAATAATTAATGCACTGTACTGTATGTGCACTGATTTCATGGAGGTATCACTGAACTCACTGATAATGTAATCTGCAAAATATACATATACGCATTTCAGGCTATATTATGAAATTTCCGATCCTATCCCAAAAAATAAATATAGCCACATAAATTCCTCTAGTTGTGTTACTTTAATTGCGTACCTTGTTGAAATAAGAGCTGGAGAATGTGAAAGGTGACTCCTGGAAAAAACACACAATTACAGCATAACTGTTGCAAGATAAATATAACACAAATACACAGTTTAATCGCAGCCAGGGATATCAGGGATTTGATCTTACAATTATTTTTTATATATTTTGTTTTGTTTGGCCTAACCTCGTGTTGGCTCGGCCCCACGTCAAGGTCAAAGCCAGTGAATGTAGGAGTGTTTGGTCCAGAGTTCATGGAGAAAAGGAATGTTGGTGTTTCTCCACCATTCTGGTGACCCTGAGATGTATTGGGACTGCTGTTGCACACAAGATATTATATCTGATTAATTTGTTACCTTTGTGACAATATGAATATACAAAGGATCTAACCACAGTTTCTAAACCACCCAATTATAGGTGCATCACCACTACATGCCAAATCCTGCATAAATCTGTCCTACCTGGTCAGGAAATTGTGTTTACCCTAACTGTTATTATGTTTATATCATCACAAGAGTCCAGCTTAATCACCACATACACTGCCTATTAATTCACGTAGCTAACTTAACATGGGGTTTAGGCTGTTTTACCTACAATAAACTCCTAGTCAGTGTCATGGAGGACCCTGTCCTACTAGGAGGAGCTAATAGAGGGAAAAGTGGAAATGTGCTGGGAATTCACTCCGGATGGGACGCCAGTCCATCAAATGCATAAACATTTATACCTAGTAGCCAGTAAACCTACTTAGATTACTTTGTTTTTGGGAGAGGGGAGAAAACTGGAGACTATTCACAGAGAATAACCCAAACTCAAAATCAAGCTTCTTAGAAGACAATCTGTAATTTTTAAAGAGGTCACAGGCTGCTTTCTTAAGTGGCAGCAAGGTATAATTTGGAAACCCTGGCATAGAAGATGGACTATGAGTTGATGGACTATGAGTTCGGTACTAACGTTTTTTTTTTAAATACATTTCCTGTAATATTCTCTAGTATTTAAGAATACAGATCCAAAAGTTTGTTTGGCTGTACTGTACTTTAGACCGAATGTTGGCGTATCCAGCGCTCTCATGTGGATGGGGGATGATGGCGGACATACTGGTCCCTTGTTACCGCCCTCCTCCACAGTAGCTTCTGCACTTTCCTGCTGCTCCTCAGCCTGCATCATGTCCTCCAGTGTGTCTGACACACAGGAGGTGTTCAGATTCATGTCCTGCTTGCAAGAAATGCGTGAGAAGTGTGTGTACAAAAAACCTCCACAGCCAATGTGACAGGCTCAAAACCTCACTCAGCACTTGCGAATTTGCTTTATACAAGAATTTGTTTATCGATCAGATGTTGTTCTTCCTCATGTATTAAAAGTACTTTGTTAAATGCAGACTTTTTCAATGAAACAGAAAGATCACACCATACTATTAACACATGCCACGTTACAGTATCAGTTAATTAATGTCATTACACACACCACTTCATCTGTGTGTTCTTTTTCGTTCTGGTCCGCTCCTTCTGAGGGATGAAACATATGCATGAACTTATCTTGAAATAGTTTCAAATTAATACAGTGTCATTTATATTCAACAGCCATAAAAAAGAGAAATATTTGCATCATTACCACCTCTTATTTCTGAGACTGCCCATATGGTGCTACCAATTACACCCACTTCAGATGAATTTGACTCATCACCACCATCTGCTTGGGCCTGATTGTTCTCCAAAGCTATCTCATCCATCTCAATTTGAACATCCTTTTGCTCGGTTTTGGGACCCTAGACATCAGAAATTGATGAGGAAATATAAGGGACTAAAACAACCTTAGACTTACATTATGTAAACATTTTTTAACAAGTTTTAAATAAAAATTTCGTTTGGCTAGTTATCAATATGCTGATAGAATGACAAGATGGCAGATTGTAATGATGACTAGTCAACATCCGTCTCGAGTGATCGGGTCGTTGGCAGTGGACAACCGATATGCGTAGCCATTTACGCCTTGCATTCGATTACCACTTGTGATCGGATTTCATACATCATTTCACAAACCAAAGGGTGTCATTCATATACTGTATATTATGTCTATACTCCTGTTGCATGCCTGCTGTACAGGCTCTGCTAAAGAAATGTAAAAGTGCATGGGAGATGAGATGAAAAAGCATCTCCCTTCCCAACAGCAAGACAGAGAGCTGTACTGTTCAGTGCGACTGCCAAACAGTTTTGCAATTACATTTTTTCTGCCTAAAGAAATACAGTCCTTCCTTCCTTCCTCCATCAAGCTGCTTTGTTTCCCAGTCCAAATGTTCAGTGGTCATATGCACTCCAAACTCTAAAGGTGCTTTGAGTGTTTGGGATGCACCGGACCTTATTCACACTGTCCTACTGGACCAGTCCTCCAGACATAGAGTTTTGATTTTTGCATTTTCTGAGTAACTTGAAAAAAAGGAAAAATCTGCCATGAGTGGAAATAATTAAGTTACTAGTGTTGGCGAATTGCTGTGTTATAAAAGGAATGAAATGCTTCAGGATGTGCTGTCATAAAACAATATTCATATTAACTTTAGTAGCATTAACTCCGATTGATATCGGGACGCATCACACCACCTCATCATTGATTTTTTTCTTTTCCATTTTCAGCCTGCCCTGCTTTGTTTTGTTTTGTTTCTAGTGTACTGTAATTTGTAGTGTCTGTGAATTGAATAAGATTAAATCATTTTCACATATTGCAGTAAAAGAGACCAAAAATACTACAAGATCATACTCCCAAAAATTTCTGCATTTTCAAAACTGGGTGTAAAGCCACCGTGTCAGCGAAAGGAAATATTAAAATATCCTTGGATGGGCAGGATTATTGTACCTGTGCTTGAGGATCTTGAGGAGATACTAGAACACCTTCGAGCTGGGTGTCACTCTCAGACGGCGGTGCTTGTTGTTCAACATGTTTCTGAACACTGATATAACATGCACAGCTATGTAATGCGTCACATTTCATAAACAAGCTTAAACTACTATAAATTATACATTTACCTGTCACATGTGACATTGTCCTCTGTATAAAAACAGAACAAATTCAAATTATAGAATAGAACGAATACATATATCCTGATACAGTATGTTGTTGATTAATTACCTTGCAGAGCTTTCAACTCATTCTCTTTTGCTATTATTTCTTCATCTTTGGCTCGGATTCTTCTTTCAATTTCCTCATTTTCAGCCTGAATCTTTAGGAGCTTTGTGGCTAGAGGATTCTGCAAATACTCCTCTTTATGCTGCTGATATATTTTCCAGTAGTTTTCCATTCTTTCCTGAAACATCTTCCTTCGGGCAAAAAAAAAGCACTTTTGTGTTGATTCACACAGCTGTCAGTACTGTGAAATAAAATTCTGTGTTCGTGCTAAAATTATATTCATACATGTCTTGATTATAGCTTTCCTGCCTTCTTTCAAGCTCAGCTTCCAGCATCTTCTCGTATTGAAGCAGAACATCTCTTGTTCCACAAAGACTGGGGATCACAAAGTGGTAAGAGAGTTTTCTATTTCACTGTAGTAACTCATTTAATGTAACAGACAGTTTAGTAATCCTGAAAAATATAAAGCATAGATGATCATTTAGACAGTTTTGCTTTTAACATACCTTTTAACATTTTCTTTGTAGCATTTGAATGTGTTTTGTTTTTGCTGAATGTCCTCCTCTAGTTTCTTTATAGTCTTCTGAGTTTCTTCAATACATTTCTTCTTTTCTTGTATGTCTGCTTTACAAACTGATGAAACAGAATTTCATAAGCATGTTGATATATTTGTAATATTTACTGGATCATAAACTGATCTAACGCCTGGAAAACTCACTTTGAATTTGTTGTGTAAGTCCACTTTTCTTCTGGGCTAATTCTCGAGTCTCTAAAGCTGTTAAAAGTTAAGTAAAACGTTAAGATTTCTACTTTCTGGTCAACAGAATATTAACAAGCCTAAACGTATAGGGCTTAAAGACATTACAAAGTATTTTTTCAGTATTTTCCTGTACAGTAATTTAACTGCAGAAACATACACTAGCTACAGTATACAGTCAACAGTTTGTGGACACCTGAACATCACACCCATATGTGCTTTTTTTTTCCATTCCAGATTTGATCTGCCTTTGCAGAAATAATAACCCCAACTCATCTGGGAAGTATTTACACCAGATTTTAAAAGTGATGCTGTGGGGATTTGCTCATTCAGCCACGATAGCATTTGTGACCTTAGACGCTGACGTTCAGTGTAGATGTCAGGGCTCTGTGTACGCCGCTTGAGATCTTCTACACCAACCTTTAGAAACCATGACTTCATTTTATATTATATTCATATATTATTTATATTCATATTATATATGGGTAAGATTTAACAAACAACCAATGAAAAAACATGCATTATGGAGGTTATTTTCGATGGTCGGTTTGAACAAAACCTCAACATGAAACAGCTTGTCTCTGGACGGGACATTGTCCTCAATCATGACCCTAAAAATGGCTGGGCTTGAGCTGAACTGTTTTAAATGGGAGCAACATTACAAATGATAAAGGAGTCCAAAACGGCAACAAACAGTTCAATAAACAACACCAGTCATAATCTCCCTCTCTCTCTCTTTCACACACACAAACACACATTAATACATGGAAATTGAACAAATACTTTTACTACCTTGAGAGCCCTGAAATCATAATGTTACAGAGTTAAAAAATAAAAATACAAAAGACATCCTAGACACCTGTGTGCTTCCAACTCTATAGCAACAGTTTGTGGGAGGATTAAATATGGGTGTCATGTCACATAGAGACATTTTCTTTAGCTTTCCCATGTTAATGTCACACGAGAAGAAAGTACAAGACTCACCTAAATGTAGCAAAAGATTGTCCAAATTTACAAAACCGGACTGATCGTCCATTATGTTTTAAATCCACAATTTCACACAAGTTAGCTAGCCGATACTTATTAGCTAAACCGCTAACTTTCTTTCTTACAAAATCCTTTTTACGATTATTTATAGTTAGATATCGTCACCCATGAAGGTATATCACCTGAAATTATAAATGAAAAAATAAATTATTATGTAACATCGTTAAATATCGATGGTTTTAATCAAATATTCCCTCACCGGAAGCTAACAGGCTAATCCTGAAAGCACAACTTCAGCCTCGCGCACATATAACAGGTGTATAGATTAATTTAATGTATAGTTAAAAGTTATAGTATAATTTAAATATCCATATAAGGAAAGTCTGTTAACGGACACACAAATTATATTAAAATACATTTTCTTAACTCTATTTTTTAAAATATACCAACTCTATATAATAATAATAATAATAATAATAATAATAATAATAATAATAATAATAATAATATCATACAACAGAGAATACGTAATTTTCCTAAATAAATATATATATACACACGTAGAGAGAGAGAGAGAGAATTTTATTTATTTATTTATTTAAATTATTGTATACAAACTTTTAAAACTATACACATATACTACACCCATAGAAAACATATTTCTTCATATTTATAAACTGTAATCAAACTAAATAAAACGGAAAAAAGGCAAATTAATGGATTAATTCGTTTCAATCTTGGCTGTATCCGAAACGCAACCATACTTTCTTAGTAGGCGTACTATACTAAGTGAGTAACAGTGTCTTTTCCGCCTGATGTAGAACACTTCATGTAAAAAAGGAAGCCGTTTGGAACACAGCGCAGCTCCTATTGGGTGTGACAGCGGTTCGGGGAATCTGTGGGCGTGGTTAAAGCTGAGCTGGAACAAAGACGAACGCTATTGGCTGGGACTGAGTTTTACAGATTCAGTGGGCGGGGTTAAATCTGTGGTGGATTGGAGGCGCATCTGCATGGCGTTTATCGATTAGAAATAGACACATTAAATAAAATACAAGTCTGGATTATCGCCGAAATCGTTCTGTAGTGTCTGTGCGGGTAAGATTGTTTCTCTGTTGTTGTTTTGAAGTTGTTTAGTGTTCAGTGGATCAGTGGTGGGGGATCAGCTGGAGGACAAAAACACCACTATAATGGAAATAAATCACTAAATTCAAGGCATCACCGCAGCTTAACTGCAGTGTATTTACATGCATTAGTGATGTTAAACTGAGCTCATTTATTGTCCTGTTCTGATGCCTGTCTTGGTGCCTTCTGCACTGAAGCCTCTTTGCTTTTCAAACAATAGATGATGGAGCTCCATTAGACGGAAAAGGGTGTCGGCACACAAAAACTTCCATTATGCTGAAATGGACTTATTTATTTACACACACGCTACTACAGCTCAATCAGCACTGATAAAATATTGTGTTGTTGTTTTAATGACACCCATTTTATTTCAGTTTTCTCCCACACCTGTCTAAATCTGTTGTTGTTATAAGTGGTAGCATGTGATGTGCTGTTAGACTACTGACCAGAAGGTCATAAGTTCGAATCCCAGGTCGACCGTCCGCATGTGATGAAGCCTAGTGGTTAAGGCATTGGACTACTGACCAGAAGGTCATGAGTTCGAATCCCAGGTCGACCATTAGCATGTGATGGACCAGAAGGTCATGAGTTTGAATCCCAGGTCAACCATCAGCATGTGATGAAGCCTAGTGGTTACGGTGTTGGACTAGTGACCAGAAGGTCATGAGTTTGAATCCCAGGTCGACCATCAGCATGTGATGAAGCCTAGTGGTTAAGGTGTTGGACTACTGACCAGAAGGTCATGAGTTTAAATCCCATGTCGACCATCAGCATGTGATAGACCAGAAGGTCATGAGTTCAAATCCCAGGTCAACCATCAGCATGTGATGAAGCCTAGTGGTTAAGGTGTTCGACTACTGACCAGAAGGTCATGAGTTTGAATCCCAGATCGCCCATTAGCATGTGATGTAGCCTAGTGGCTAAGGTGTTGTACTACTGACCAGAAGGTCGTGAGTTTGAATCCCAGGTCCACCAAGCTGTTATTGCTGGGCTCCAGCGCAAGGCCCTTAACCCTCAATTGCTCAGTTGTATAAACTGAAATAAATTAAATGTAAGTCACACTGGATAAGGGTGTCTGCTAAATGCCGTAAATGTAAATGCAGCATGTCTGTTAAGAGTTTATTTTTAGAAAGCCATCACATTCAACAATAGACATTGTCACAATGCAGCTTCACAAAAATCTCGATGTAGATCCATAACGAGCAAACCAGAAGTGGCAGCGGCTTGGAAAATCCTCCCCAGACAACATTAAGCAGAAACCTAGAAAGGGAGCAGACAACCTCAATTATAAATTGTTATATTATTCAGGTGTAGAAGAGTAGATCCAAGCAATACCAAGTGGCTTGAAGAAATTTAAGTTTAGTGTGAGTATATTGTGAATAATAGTCCTTGGTTGAGCACAGGACAATCTCTATGATTACAGTATCAGTCATTATGTATCTTGGACATTAACTCTATTTTGGGAAGTGCAAATTTTTACAATATCCATGCAGGACAATTTACAACAGCACACAGTGAGTCATAAATGCAGATAGCTCCAAACAGAAATATAGTATCAGATAAATCAGGCAGGTAGAAGTGTATCAGGACCATTTCATTTACTGATAGTTACTGTTTCATTATATTGTAGAATTATGGTTCTCAAAGTGGGACCTGGAAACACAAAGAGATCTGTGATGTATAGCTGGCAAGTCCACAACATCTTTTATAATTTTCTTAATTGTATAGTTATTATAGATTAGCCTAATTGACCTCTATTGAATGGGTCTGAAATTATGACCTGTATTTCATAATGAGCATAAAAAATAAATGCACTTGAAATGACCAGAAATATGTAGACACCTGACCATCGCACCCATGTGTGTTTTCCCCCCCCCAAAAAGTCAGAATCACACAATTGTTTAATTGAATGTCTTTGTAAGTAACTAAGAGGTCCAAACCTGTTTCAACATGACAATGCCTCTGTGCAAAATCGAGCACCATGAACACATGGTTTGCCAAGGCTGGAGTGGAAGAACTTGACTATCTTGCACTGAGTCTTGACTTCAAGCCCACTGAACACCTTCGTGATGAACAGAATCACTGACTGCACCCCAGGGTTTTTTGCCTGCTATCAGTGTCTGATCTCACTAATGCTGTTGTAGCTGTGGGGAATTGTTTCTTCAGCCACAAGGGCATTATAGCAGTCCAGCAAAACAAATCCAGTGTAAAGCCTTCCCAGAAGAGTGAAGGTTATTATAACAGCGAAGGGGGATAAAATGGGTACAATGGGTGTGATGTTCAGATGTCCCCAGGATTTTGACCATATAGTGTATAACTAACCACTAGGTGTTTGGTGGGATTCTGGAAAACACGATAGATTGGATTTCAGTCTGTCACAGTGCACCATTCCTAGAAACAATGGCATGTTTTTGGGAAATGGAAAGAAATATGAGAACCTAGAGTAAAAGCTGGTGAAATTGCATGCAGACAATTACCTGAACCCTGTTGTCGAGGCGGAAATGTTACACTCTACACCACTGCTTTTAATGTTACTGCGATTAAAAATATTCTATATATACTGGAAAAACCTCTGATATACTTTCTAATGGTGGATTTGGATTTGTTTTTACTTAACATTAGGCTTAACGTGCTTAATATTTGGGTTGTAGTCTTAAAATCTATCTGTGCCTTTTTGTTTTTTTTTATTTGATTCCCCCATCATTATTTCTTACATTATTTATATGCAAAAGATCTATTTATGTATTTTCACTACATTGTGTTGTTCAGAAGAAGACCAACCCATGCTTTCTGTTACTGTCTCAGGAGGACCATGCTTGAAAGTGAAAAGCAGGCTGCTTGAGGCTATTCGCCTTTTCTGCATACATTGTCTCCTGCAGAGGTTTGTAAACACACAGGAGTGAAGCGACAGTGCAGCATGGAGCAGGTGGAGCAGTCAGGATCAGAGAGCCCCCAACCATCATCCATACAGTCAGACACATCTACAGCTCCAACAGAGGAAGGAAGCAGTGGAACGAGCACTCGCAGAAAGCGCAGGAAGAGAGAGCCCCGGCCTGAATCTATCATTGTGTACCGTTCTGACACCGAGAGGACCAACGGAGATGATCGAAGTGGAGATGTTGAAGTCACAGAGAGAAACCTAGAGGAAGGGGCTAAATTTCTCACAACCCCAACTGGGGAAGGTATGTTGATGTATAAAAATGTGTAAAAGTTCTTACATTGACTTATTTTCACACACAGTATTTCTGCAGACCAGACTGTTTCTCTGCTTTGTCGTTTATTTTGACACTTTGGACAGAGTTCAACTGCGGAATTTTTTGCTTCGTTTGTTTGTATTTTGTCAATGTGAAGTATGATTTTTATGACAAAAAAAATCTACAGTAATCTTTATAATCACATAATAATATCAGATTAACCATGTATACTTAATATAAAATACAGATTAAAAAAAATAAATACTGACTAAAAAAAACTATTAACTAACCAGAAATTCAATAGTGAAAATACACATCATAATTACAATAAAAGCCATTTAACATGATTTCCATTGGACAGTACCTCTCAGACAACGTCAACAAAAATATAATGATTTCGCAATGTATTGCAGTACGCTTTTTGAAATATGTTGCAAAAACAGAAAGGGGGGGCACGGTGGCTTAGTGGTTAGCAGGTTCGCCTCACACCTCCAGGGTCGGGGTTCGATTCCCGCCTCCACCTTGTGTGTGTGGAGTTTGCATGTTCTCCCCGTGCCTCGGGGGTTTCCTCCGGGTACTCCGGTTTCCTCCCCCGGTCCAAAAGACATGCATGGTAGGTTGATTGGCATCTCTGGAAAATTGTCCCTAGTGTGTGAGTGAATAGGACTGTGTGTGTGTGCCCTGTGATGGGTTGGCACTCTGTCCAGGGTGTATCCTGCCTTGATGCCCGATGACGCCTGAGATAGGCACAGGCTCCCTGTGACCCGAGATAGTTCGGATAAGCAGTAGAAGATGAATGAATGAATGAATGAATGAATGAAAACAGAAAGAAATTCTTTCTAGGGTTTTTTAGCTGGAGCCCGCACACCAAAATTGTACTTTTTAGTATTTGCATTGTATACATTTTGAACTGCTTCTGTTTATTTGTAACTAAATCAGCTTTTGTGGGTTGCATGATTTGTTCATATTGATGGATGATAGATTTTTTCTCTAAAATATTTATGAAATTTAATCCTGATCTGTTTTCATGAACACTTGGCTCACTTAAAACCAAGTCTTGATTAAGCCAAAAGTGACAGAAATTAGTAATTTGAATGTTATTTTTTCAATTTGGGCATTTCAAGAGAAGATGCCAATATCATGTGCTCTTTGAGGACAACAACCGCCTAATCAATACAATATTGTCAGAGTATTTATGACTATAGAAAGGACATTATTCATAATAACACTTTCTGGTGTTTATAACAGTCTAATAAGTCTAATATTTATCCTGAACCTTTGTATATATATGAACTTTTCTATAATTTTTTTGTACTATACTTCTTATGTTCTGTAAATCTGCTTTGAGACAATGTCTATTGTTAAAAGCACTATAGAAATAAATTGAATTGAATTTATATGAAATATAAATGAGAATCACATATGGTTCCTTGGGCTGTAAGACAAACATAGTTGGCATCATTACTGCTTTGTTATTTTACTGTTAATGATAAGTTTAGAAAGCTCTTACTTATGCATTGTCACTGATAATGACTTGTTCCCACTCACTTTTTTCTCTCTATTGAAGTAAAAACAAATGCATAACAGAACCTGCAAAGTACAAATTCCTGGTGTTTTCAGCCATATCAGACGGCTTAAAGAAAAATCTGTACCCTTGATTCAAAGTGCTGATACTAGAGTCTCCATTTAAAAATGTCCTTATGAAAGTTGTTATAGAAAAGGATTAGAATGAGTGCATTATTTTAACTAGCGTCAAGCTTTAGAGTTGTTTTTCACTTCAGCAACACTTGTGTCTTATCAAATCATTAATGCTTTTTACTCACTCTGATTTACAGGAGGCTGGAATCTACCCCCAGACAGCCGCTATGTGACGTTAACCGGTACCATCACACGCGGTAAAAAGAAAGGTCAGATGGTGGACATTCATGTCACACTGACAGAGAGGGAGCTCCGTGAAATGGCCAAATCCAAAGAACGTCTGGATGCCGAGTGTGAAGCAGCAGGAGGAGCAAAGCGCTCGTGTGGTTTTGGATTAGATCAGGGCCCACACGTGGTGCTGTGGAGCGTCTCGTGTGCTCCTGTCATCTTCCTGCTCTCCTTCATCACCTCTTTTTACTACGGCACACTCACCTGGTATAACGTGTTCCTGGTCTACAACGAGGAGCGGACGTTCTGGCACAAAATAATAGTGTGCCCCTTTCTCATTATTTTCTACCCGCTGATCATCATGGCTGTGTCATTGTCTTTAGCACTGTACTCAGCAGTGGTGCAGGTGTCCTGGGTATTCAGTGAGTGGTGGTTTTCGGTTAGGGATCTAGAAAAAGGATTCTGTGGATGGGCCTGTGGGAAGCTGGGCCTGGAGGACTGCTCTCCATACAGCATAGTAGAATTACTCGACTCAGACACAATTTCTGGGAGCCTGCAGGGGAAAGGTCCTGGTGAGAGTGTGCAGACTTCCTCTGTGTGAGAGCTGGACTCTGATAAATGTCCTCTGGGTATAAACATCTATTTGCTAGTCCTGAAACAACATTAAATTTGACCAATCACTGATATCTGATGTCATTAGTTTGAAATTCTGGCTCTTCCCTCACTCAAGTCCTGAATGCTGAATCTGTCAGCTTCCTGATAGCAAAGTTATTGTGTAGAACTGAATCAGCTCTGAGATGTTTAAACCATTGTCTGTTGCAGTCAACCTTTGAATCCCAAAGGTGCCCAATTAGTAGTTTGTACCTGAGTGTAGCTAATGTTTACTGAGCTGAACTGCAATCATTAGGTCAGTAAATTAGCCAAATAAGAATGACAACTATCTTGAGGGTTCATTTAATAAAACTTATGAAATTGGTGCGTTTTTAGGATTTTTAATACATTTTTTAATGCATTATATTATTTTTAAAGACTCAGCTGTCATTAGAGGCTTGGTTGGGCTTAAATTTCTAGTTAGTTACAGATTCACCTGGCTAGCATTAATGACAGACTCACTTAGCTAACATTAGTTAGAGATACAGTGGTATAAACATTAGTTACAGATACTATTATTAGATAGTGATACAGTTAGTGACACATACACTAAGCTAACATTAGTTACAGGTGCAGTTGGTTAGCATTAGTTAAAAATGTACCTGGCTAACAATTAGTGACAGATACACTTGGTTAACGTTAGTCATAGATGCACTTGGCTAACGTTAGTTGCAGATGCACTTGGCTAATATTAGTTACAGATACACTTGGCTAATGTTAGTTACAGATACACTTGGCTAATGTTAGTTACAGATACACTTGGCTAATGTTAGTTACAGATGCACTTGGCTAACGTCAGTTACAGATGCACTTGGCTAATATTAGTTACAGATACACTTGGCAAACGTTAGTTACAGATACACTTGTCTAATCTTAGTTACAGATACACTTGGCTAATCTTAGTTACAGATACACTTGGCTAATCTTAGTTACAGATACACTTGGCTAATATTAGTTACAGATACACTTGGCTAATATTAGTTACAGATACACTTGGCTAATATTAGTTACAGATACACTTCGCTAATCTTAGTTACAGATACACTTGGCTAATATTAGTTACAGATACACACTTGGCTAATATTAGTTACAGATACACTTGGCTAATATTAGTTACAGATACACTTGGCAAACGTTAGTTACAGATACACTTGGCAAACGTTAGTTACAGATACACTTGGCAAACGTTAGTTACAGATACACTTAGCTAACGTTAGTTACAGATACACTTGGCTAATATTAGTTACAGATACACGGTTAATATTAGTTACAGATACACTTGGCTAATATTATCTACAGATACACTTGGCTAATATTATCTACAGATACTCTTGGCTAATATTATCTACAGATACTCTTGGCTAATATTATCTACAGATACTCTTGGCTAATGTTAGTTACAGATACACTTGGCTAATGTTAGTTACAGATACACTTGGCTAATATTATCTACAGATACACTTGGCTAATATTATCTACAGATACTCTTGGCTAATATTATCTACAGATACTCTTGGCTAATGTTAGTTACAGATACACTTGGCTAATGTTAGTTACAGATACACTTGGCTAATATTATCTACAGATACACTTGGCTAATATTATCTACAGATACTCTTGGCTAATATTATCTACAGATACTCTTGGCGAAGTCCTCTTATGAAAATTGTTTCAAAATTTTCAAGACATATTCTGTGAAGCTAACTGGAGATAATATGTGTAGGCCTTTTTAGGTATTCTGCAATATTTTATAAAATACTCAATTGGTCCTACAACTTAAAACTGAAAGAAAAAAGAGGATAAGATCTCTTATTGAAGATGACTGAATTATTATAAGACTCAGTAAATGTCACACAGCACTGCACTGTGTCTAGTTCATTAGCATGTTATTCAATGCTAATTGTAATCAGAATAGAATCTGCCCACTCCTGCGACCCACAGGAAGTTACAGATAATATTAGATACCAGTGATGGATAAAATGTTGCCTCAGAATTAACAAAGTGATGTTGATCTAATGAAACATGCCCTACTTGAAGAAATAATGTTCACTGCGTGCATCTGTGCTGGTAGATTAGTCATAATTGTATTGATGGAGTGTGATTACATACAATATAGGGGTCTTATTATTGCTTGTATAATGTAGCTATGTCAGTATACGCCACAGAAAAACCCAAGGATTACAAATGAGGTGATGTGAAATGCCTCATGTGAAATGCTTTATTTTGGTTCATTTGGGGGTTTTATTCAGAGGCTTCTTGTTAAATCATTATTCAAGATCCTTTGGCATGTTTTTGTATTTCCCCTCCACCCACAGGCAATTATTCCTATATTTATGCTATTTATTTTAACTCTATTTATTTGACCTGATTGTGTCTGGATAATCAGCCATTATTGCCAGATCTTCTCCATGACTACAATTGAAAAATAAAAGAAAAATATGTTTAAATTAAAGCCTTTCGTTAAAGCCCTCTGCTGTACAGCTCATCTTTATATAGAATACTGTTCATAAATTTTTAATGACTGATGATAATGTCTTTTAAAATATTATAAAATTAAGTTTTTTTTGCAAAGATTGGTTTCCCTAAAGCAAAAATAACGTGTTTTTTTGTACATTTTAAATTCTACACCTACTGTTTTTAAGTACAGTATTTCAGTAATGTATCACAAGACAAAGATGATGGTATTTATTGTAATCGGTTTTCCTGTTACACACTGATAATTGTGCATGTGTTCCAAGTATACAATATGAAACGAAATGAAATGAAATAAAATTAGTACCTTTCCATAAAATGGAATATGTGGCTCTACACTGAATTCAACTCTGTTCTTTCCATCCTTTTGACATATCTAGTCTAGGTCTGATATCAAATAGCTTTCTTGGGGTTTTTGCATAACAAATAAGTCAGATTTGCATATGTGCTTTTACTTTTTTGTACCCTAAGGATGAATGGATTATATTGTACAGTTTTATTCTCATTGCACATTATACCTGATGTGTTGCAAACTTAGCAACACAGCCTTAGTTTTAAGTGTACAGAATAGAACTATTTTCATAATATATTTACAGGGAAAGCTCCAATCAGTCCACCACAACCCTGAACAGGATTCAGTAATTACATATAATAAAGGAATTAACTTTTTGTGTTTGAACGGCGCCCGGAACCATTTGTATCGCTTCTGTATGTTCCTTCCGGACTGATAACAGTGTGAAACCACCGAGATGGCGCGAGCGTCCAAGGTAAACAAAAAAAAGTATACATATATGGTATATATGTGTATATATGTGTGTGTGTGTATGATTAAAATACAAGTGAGATACTAACTAGACTATTACATGTGCGTCAGGATTAACACAACTCTGCCTTTGTGTACATATATACATAGCTACATGTCTGGACATGTCTGAATGAGTGACCAGGCGGAGGAACGTTTAAAAAGTAACACAATATACTTATTTGTATTGTATACAAAGTATGCAGGTTGTTATAAAATCTATTTCCGCTTTTCATTCATTTCGATTTGATTCAACTCAAATTTATTTTTGTAGCACTTTTTACAATTGACATTGTCTCAAAGCAGCTTTACAGAACATAAACATAGAACAAAAGGTTATTATAAAGAATAAATAAAGTTTAATATTAGATATATTTAAATGTGCTTGTATTTATCCCCAATGAGCAAGTCTGAGGTGACTCAGGTGACTGTGGGAAGGAAAAAACTCCCTTAGATGGTAAAGGAAGAAACCTTGAGAGGAACCAGACTCAAAGTGGAACCTCATCCTCATATGGGTGACACCGGAGTGTGTGATTATAAATATACAGTTTGATAAATGTTGTACTGATGAGGAGGTTGTTGTCCTCAAAGACCACATGGAGTTTGCGTCTCTTTAGTATAGCAGAGTCCAACTGGAGCTGGAGCATCTCTAGATGTCTCAGGATCCTCACAGAGTCACCCTCAACTCAGTGGAGGTCCAAAATCTTCATGGCACGGAAAACAAACAGAGCTGGTACAATATGTGGATGCCTCGGGATGGTTAGAAAGAGAGAAGCAGTGGAAAGTTCATAATATTAGCAAGCACTAGATGATAATGTGCATTTGGTCAGAGGTAATAGAGCACAAGATTATGGGAAGTATTATGTGTACGCCTGATTAAAGAGAGAGGTTTTTAATCTACATTTAAACTGGGAAGGTGTATCTTAAATCTGTTGAGATGCTGTTACTAAAATATTGAATGTTACTGCATTCATATAACCCGTGAAAGAATGTTTTTGATTTCAGCAATAAAAGTTGTTTACACAAGGCAGATATTTTAGATATAATTTTTGGCATATCATCTAGCCTGAAGCCACAGACTGCTACTCTCCAAATATCACTTTCAACCTGTCTGTAAGCTAAATTCATAGGAAAAAAAATGCTGACCTCTCGCTTTCTGTCCTTGTTTGCAGTCAGCTGTGGTGCTTTGCATGAATGTGGGCTTCTCTATGAGTAACTCATCCCTTGGTGAGGAAGCCCCATTCCATCAAGCTAAGAAGCTCGTTCAGAAATTCATCCAGCGCCAGGTATGTCGCTTTAATTCAATACTTTTATTTGTAGTAATTATATAGTACTTTTTCATTACTTTAATTTAGTACTGACATCCTGAGGTCTAATTATGATATTACAATCATCTTAGGTCTTTGCTGAAAGCAAAAATGAGTTGGGAATTGTGCTTTTCGGGACAGAAGACACCAAGAATCCACTTGCTCAAGATGACCAATACCAGAACATCTGCATATACCGACATCTGATGATGGCTGACTTTGAGCTGCTGGAGGATATTGAGCATAACCTTCAGCCTGGTGGTCAGAATGCTGACTGTATCCTTTTTAATCTTAGTATATAGTAGGTGAGAGAGAGATGTGCAGTGCATGAATTTTGCCAGCATTGTTGACATTTTGCTGTGAACATCAGACATTATCAAATCCTTAACCTGATGACTTCCAGGGCTTGATGCTCTCGTTGTATGCATGGATCTTCTCCAAAAGGAAACCATGTATGTTCATTTATTCCGTTGCTATATCATGATTTATTTGAAGATTTCTGAATGTTAAATGATGTTTCGATTAGGGGGAAAAAGTATGAAAGGCTGAATATCGTCGTGCTCACCGACCTCAGCACATCAGCCTGTGCAGATCAGCTAGACACCATCATTGGCAACTTAAAGCGTGCTGGCATCACCTTGCAGTTCTTGTGAGATTTTTTAAATAATAGCATATTTATATACTGTTTTACTTGTGGCATTTTCTAGTATTCCGATAAATGTATGTTTGTGTTTGTTTGTAGCCTGCCGTTCCCTGTGGATGCAGATGAAGTGGGTGCTGGAGATGCAGACAGACCAGATATGAGGCGTCCACCCCAAAGTGGAAAAGGTCTGAGCAGGGAGCAGAAGCAGGGGCTGAAGATGGTCAGGCAGGTCATGGCTTCTCTGGATGAAGAAGATGGCCTAGACGAGGTTCACACTTTCAGGTACAGTTGATGTAGACTCATGTCAAGCAGAATTAAGATTTACTTACAGTAAACAAATATGTTTATACAAGCCTGATTTTCAACAGAAACCCTGTGTGACTATAAAGAATATTTCTTTATGAGGTTCCTCACTTCATGAGAATTGTGTAAAGATTTATATCACACCCATTTAAAAACTGATAGATTATAATGCAGCACCCTATTGTATTAATATAATAGGATATAATACCAATTGTATGCTAAAAGATTTTTATGCTAAAGAAACAATTACACACATACATTAAGTTTTAACCAAGTCTCAAAAAAATATAAGAATTTTCACTTGATCAGAATTAAGCTCAGGTCTCTATAATCTTGTACGTCACTCTAGGGAAATAATTGTGCTTAATAAAAGTTCTTATTTTGGGATATATTTGTTTCTTTGTTTCACAGTGATGCTCTGGAGAAGCTGTCCATCTTTAAGCAGATTGAGAGACGACCGATGGCTTGGCCCTGTCAGCTTACTATCGGAAGCTCCCTATCCATCCGCATCATCGGATACAAAGCTGTGAGTTGTCCTTAAATCTTTTCGTTAAAACAAAAACTAGTTTTAAGCTTCATCCACATTAATCTAGATAAATTTGAAAACACTTCTTTTTATTTTCAAATAAAAAAAAGAGATCCTCAGAAACAATGAACAACAAATATCTTTATAGTCGTGGGTTATCTTCAGCAGCAACACCATCTTTGTCAGTCAGTTTCAAAAAACTTTTCCTTCACATTGTTGCTTCAAATCAAAGAGATGGAAAGTAAATGAATGGCTGAAGGAAATGACGGAGGCAAAGCTGTACGTGTTCTTAAAATAGCAATTTTTGAAATTGTAGACTAAGAGCATTTGAAAATGAAAATGCAGAGCTATCTGGATTAAAGTTAATAAAGTGCTTGTTAGGTAAACTTATTATATCACCTATTCATCTTTGCAGTTATCCAGTCAGTAGAACCTTTGCCCGCAGAGCAAAAAGCTAGAAAAGAGAGCCTCAGTAAATGTCAGAAATCCTAGCATCTACTAGTATTTCTACACACAAAACTCTATATAGTTTGCACAGAATTACGTTTAAAATAATAAAAAAAAGCCTACTTGGGGTATTTTTTATTCCAAAAGGTGTGTGAGGAGAAGATTAAGAAGAACTGGGCTGTAGTAGATGCTGAGAGTCACCAGAAAGATGACGTAAAGAGAGACACAGTCTACTGCCTCAACGATGACAATGAGACTGAAGTGCAGAAAGATGACGTCATTCAGGGTGAGAGGTGGCTCTTTGGGATCCTTGGGCCATCCCTATTCCTGAGTTGTTTTTTTACTTGTCTTTACCTTGACTTGACAGCAGGGTTGCATTGTTATTGTGTATAATATTGTAATTCCGGTGTGTACTTCAGGAGTAGCCAATTAAGCCGTGTATTCATTCTCTCTCTCTCTCTCTCTCTCTCTCTCTCTCTCTCTCTCTCTCTCTCTCTCTCTCTCTCTCTCTCTCTCCGTCTCTCTCTTTCTCTCTATCCATCTATCTATCCATCTAACCATCCACCCACCCAACCACCGTCCCTCCCTTCCTTCCTTCCTTCCTTCCTACCTCCCTCCCTGTTAGGTTTCCGTTACGGGAGTGACATTGTACCATTCTCCAAAGTTGACCAAGAGCAAATGAAGTACAAGTCAGATGGAAAATGCTTTGCTGTTCTTGGGTTCACCAAACAGGAGCTGGTAAATTTTTCACCACTAGATGGAGCACTTTCTCTGTAAATCAGCAAATAGAGTTCCTGTCCTAAAAGTAGTGCTGCAGTGGTTCCCTGCCATTTAGTGTGACACCTTATTTCAGACCAGTGTAAAAAGCCATCCTCTACTTTTCAGACCCAAATCATTGGTTTCCAATCAAACCTGCATTTCAAATAATCGATTAATTTTTTTTTTTGGAGTAAACTTAGCCGTGGCTTCTGCTCGAATGGATTGAAAACCTGCACCACATCGGCCCTTTTGGAATAAGATGGGACATTCAAATTCAAAATTCACAGCACTTCTGAATTCATCAACTGAAAACGGTTTAATGCGCAAAATCCGATTTTCTCCACACATGGTTGTGGTTTATTTATATACTGTAATTTTAGGATCTGTTGTGATGTGTTTTATTTCATGCAGGTTCATCGGCATCAGTTCATGGGTCAGCAGGTTGTTAAGGTTTTTGCTGGCAAAGATGATGAGGTGAGCGTAGCTTGATATATCACTGTTGTTATTACATATAACATATTTTTTCCTGACACAAAACATAAGTGTAGTTTTAGGATAATAAAAAAAAATGAGAGTGGCAAAAATGTGTACTGCCATGTTTCAGGTTCCTAATTTCTATTGCCAATCCACATGCTGATGGTAAACTGACATTTGAGTGCTTTATTGCCGGTGTGTCTGTATCCAGCATGCAGCTGTTGCGCTCTCAGCTCTGATTCACGCTCTGGACAGTCTAAAGATGGTGGCTATTGTTCGTTATGTTTATGACCGCCGCAGCAACCCACAAGTGGGTGCAGCTTTTCCTTGCGTCAAAGACAAATACGAGGTATGTGGGTCTGAGTCATAGAGAAATATGTCTCGTGCTATGTGTGTCACCCTGGCGTCACTGTCCTTCCTTCCTCCACACCTCAGTGCTTGGTATACGTGCAGTTGCCATACATGGAGGACCTCCGGCAGTACATGTTTCCTTCACTGGAGAACAAGAAGAAATTAGTTCCATCAGGTGAGATCCAACTGCGAGCTTAAACTGACGATTCCTAGTTTGTTTGTTTCCTAGATTGTTTGTTTGGAAATGTGAAAACCTTATTTCTCCCAAAAAAATCAGTTATTAAATCCTTAATCAAGTAGGCCTGCCATGACAGTTCTATAATAAGCCGACTAAACTCTGAGCTTGTTTTGCATTCATATATAACACAAGACGTACATTTTCGTCTGGCAGCAGTTTAACTGTGTGCCAGTAGAAGCCAATATTATTGTCTCTTTTAGCAATAAAAATATGTTGAATCTGCTTTGTGTTAAGTAGCATTCACCAGAGCCGATCCTGACCTCCCTGGGGCCCTAAGCAAAATTCTGCTATGGGGCCCTCCTACCTGACCCGTGAGCCATGTAAACCATTTGCCACACATTCACACTTGCACTGGCAGCACTGCACAGCTAATTTAGCTAGTCAGATAGAGACTAGAGACAGAATCACATCAACTTAACTTTACTGTTATTTGCTCTTGCTGACATCAAACTTGAAGAGAACACAAGTTTACCTGATTGCTGTTCTCGCATTTCACTCTCATTTTGTTTCTTTTTTCTCTTTTCATGGCCAGATGGATAGCTCCGCTTCATATTGTCATCTACACAATAAACATTAACATGTGCTGTAAAATGAGGCAGGGGGAGGCGGGGCCATGCGTAATTTGCGGGGCCCTACGCAACTTGCGTAGTGAGCTTACTGTTGTTTGGAGCACATCTGGATAAAGTGTAACAAAATTACACACCGCATTCACAGATACAGCCATTGTCAGTCACTAATACTACAAATAATAAATAAAATATTAATAATCTACGCACCACTAATCCACCACATTTGCCAAACCTGGAAAACACAATAGCAACTGCTGTTATTCCATCTATTGTGGGGGCTTTAGAACGAGCAAATAAATATCAGCATGCCTGAAACAAATGATTCACAACAACAGGGAGTTTGAAGCATTTTATAGCCATAGAGATGTTGCTGTACATTAAGCATCACTAGTATGAGAGTATATACAGTACCCTTAATTACCTTTAACTACGATGTCGTGATCGAGACGCGCATAAAAGAATAGATGTAGGGAGCTGATGAAACATTGATCGTTTTTGTTGGCTGTCAGAATTGTCACGAACCTTTTTATAAATGCAGTTCTGTCTCTTTTTACCCAGAGGCTCAGCTGTCAGCAGTGGACAATCTCATCAGCTCTATGATGCTGGTAGAGGAGGGTGAAGATGGAGAGATGGAGGACATATTCAAAGTCAACAAAATCCCCAACCCACAGTTTCAGAGACTCTTCCAGGTAAGAGATCCACATAGCTTATTTTAAAAGCTCAGTTTGTGCAGGCTATTGTCTGAAATCAGCCAGAGGGCAGAGCGCAAAACTTGTGCTTGTGCTTCATTTTGTGTGTGTGTGTGTATATATATATATATATATATATATATATATATATATATATATATATATATTTTTTTTTTTTTCCAAAGGAAATACTTGCTGATATTTCTATGGGGATAAAATTGAGCCATAGCTTTCATAGAATGAATGGCATTTACTTAAACTTGTAAAAACCTGATTTGGTAAACCTTTATATCCTTTCTAATCGTGGAATTTAATAACAACCCCTTGAAATGACATCAGATACTCTACTTTAAAGCAGGACCTCAACTCAGTTCTTTTCAAATTGTTTTTTTATTTATATAGCAGCTTTTGGAGATGCCAACTCCGATGCAACCTCCTCATCAATACAACATTTATCAGACTGTATATTTATAATCACACCCTCCAGTGTCACCCACATAAGGATGAGGTTACCCTATGAGTTCTGGTTCCTCTCAAGGTTTTTTCCTTTACCATCTAAGGGAGTTTTTTCCTCCCCACAGTCACCTGAGTCACCTCAGACTTGCTCATTGGGGATAAATACAAGCACATTTAAATATATCTAATATTAATCTTGAATTTTGTATTATAGTAATCTTTATATTAACCTTTTGTTCTATGTTTATGTTCTGTAAAGCTGCTTTGAGACACTGTCAATTGTTAAAAGCGCTATAGAAATAAATGTGAATTGAATTGAATTGCACTTTAACAATAACCACAAAGCACAAATAATAAACAAGCCGGAGGCAAAATTGGCAACAACAACAAAAAAGTCCTGTGATAACATGAAGAATAAAATTTGAGAGGACCAGATTCAGAAGTTGTCTGTTACCCTTGACAGTGGCATTATACATTTACATTTATAGTATTTTTATCCAGAACGACGTACAAAAGTGCTTTTAAGTCTCTATCATTGAATACATTAAGTGGTTCACTAGGTTATAGACTTAAGATACCATGAGCCTAAATCACTGTTTAAAGTTTTTTTTTATTTTTATATAAATACACATTCAACAAACAGGGCAGAAATTGCTAGTACAAGTATTTTTATGAAGAAGTAGGTCTTCACTCAGCGTTTAAAGACAGCCGGTGTTTCAGCTGTCCGGACCCCTAGGGAAAGTTCATTCCACCACCTCGGTGCCAGAACAAAAATGAGTCTTGTTGTATATTTGCCTCTTAACCTGAGAGATGGTGGGACCAATCGAGCAGTGTTGGTAGCTCTGAGAGCTTTGAGGTAAGACAGAGCTGGTCCATTCTCGGCTTTGTAGGCAAGCAGCAGTGTTTTGAATCTGATGCGTGCAGCTACCGAAAGCCAGTAGAGGGAGCACAATATACTGTACAGGATACTGTGACAGGATATTGTGATTAAGTGTCCAGGGATGAGCACAGGAACAGCATCTCTTATTTACAAGTCTACAGCATACAGTTAAGATCTAATGTACTTAATGATAGGTAATTCCCAGGCATTTACATATCTCATTTGACATCCTGACGCTTGTTGTGGTAACGTGATATGTCACTGAAAAGTGAAGGTGTGAACCAGTAGACCTAGAATTTTACTGTCAAGTGATTAACATTTACAGTGAATGCTTTGATGTACAAGCCAGCATTTTAAAAATGTCCTGGATAACTGAAGAGGTTATAACCACGAGCCAGTAAATGCTTTGGCCACACAAACGCGATATTATACAAGGGGATGTTTCGGTTTACCAGAATACGTCTGCATAGAAATGTAATAAACATTGTTTTTTTTTTTTCTTTTCTGTAGTGCCTTCAGCATCGCGGTTTGAACCCAGATGCACCCCTGCCGCCTATGGAGCCTTGGCTGAAGCGGATGCTGGATCGTCCCCAAGCCGTCTCTGCTCGCTGCCGGGCTCCTCTGCAGGAGATGAAGAAACTTTTCACACTGAAGGAGGTGGTGCAAAAGAAGGGCCAGAAGACCAGTGCTGATGTGTTTGGGAAAAGGTAAAATAAAATAAAATCTCTGGTCAGCAAGAAAAGAGGGAGGTCTTGGAGAATGCGGTTGCATGTCTAAGCACATTCTACTCTAAAGCTACTTAAAATTCAAATACGTGTCCAACGGATGTCATAAATAGACTTAAAAACGTAGCCTTGAGTGTTCTTTAAGTTCAGTTCTGGTGCTTAATTTCTTGCACTTTTTTCCACCTAGCACCGAGGAACCAGATACTAAGAAGTTCAAAATGGATGAAGGGGAGAAGTTCAGCCTAGCAGAGACTTCTGAGGGAAACGTTACCTCTGTGAGAAAGCATCAAATGAGTTCCATAAATTTGAACATGTGATTCAGAGCAAATTGGCAAGACGGCTAATACGGTACCACCGTGTATTGTGTTTGCAGGTGGGCAGCGTGAACCCTGCGGAAAACTTCTGCACTTTAGTTCAAAAGAAGACCATTCCCTTTGATCAAGGTGAGATATGAACGATTGAGTGAGATTTTTTAGTTCTTTTATCTCTCTTTTTTTTCTGCTTAAAGGTTTTGTAAGGGTTTATAATTAAGTAGGGAATAAGATCATATATGAATATGAAAATGACTGATGACTGGTGTAATGCGACCCAGTACAAAGTGTAGTTATTATTCCTGCTCTGAAGTTGAGTAGTTTCCAATAACAGCACTTCCCAATTTGTTTTACTTCTCTTTTACTTCAGCGTTTTGCTGAAAAGATTAAAGGAGATTAAAACGTATTTGTATGACAAAACGTTTGTGTTTTATCTGATGGTCATTTGGATAAACAAACCAAGCAGATTTGTGAAGTCAGCAGCACTTTGACAAGGGGTTTAAACGTAGTAAATAGGATCTACAAAATTAAAGGATTCCACATACACTCACTTTCCACTTTAATGGGAACTCGTAAAATCTGCTTGTTTATGCAATTATCCAATCAAATAATCTTGTGGCAGAACAGCACATAAAAGCATGCAGATAATATCTTCTCAAATAAAAGATAATTACTTATTATACCAGTGATGAGCCGAAAAGTATTTCTGCATGCATAAAACCTCAAACCACAACAGCAGAAGACCACATCAGGTTCTATTCATGTCAGCTAATAACAGGAATCTGAGGCTGTTATGTGTACAGACTTCCCCAAACTGGACAGTAAATAAATAAATAAAATAAATAAATAAAAAAGTAAATAAAATAAAAAAACTGTCTAGTTTGGTTCCTATCTATGCCCATGATAGGAAAATTGAAATGATTAGAAATAGTGTGTGTACACGTACTGTACACGTATATATAATATTTGTATTTGCAATCTGAGAAGATAAATAAGCCTTGACTGAAACCATACGCATTTTGGCAAAGTGCTAATAATTACTTGATTATGCGTAATTGAATAATTTCTCAGATTTATTCTCAACCCTCCTCTTCTTCACAGCCACCTCATGAGAAACAAGCATTCACAGCACTTAAATACGATATGAACAGATTAGTTTCTGAGTGTAGACTGATGTCTCTGGTGTCTCCACTTTCCATTGTGTATGGTGTTAGTCATCAGCAGAAATGTCACTCACAGCTGCTCACCTTCACACTTCTGTTGATATAATTGCTTTTGCCACCTTTGTCATACTTTTGCGACATTCCTGCATGCCCATGTTTTACTGTCCCACTGACTCGTTTTGGTCCTTACAACAGCATGCAAGCAGCTCACCCACAGGATGGAGCAGTTGCTGGGCAACAGGAGCACCGACTATTACATGAAGACCATCGCATGTATCCAGGCCTTCAGAGAGCAGTCCATTAAGGTGAATGCTCAATCAAGGCTCAATATTCAGTTAGGGTTCACTTTAAAATCAATATTGTCAGTCTGTAGCTTCTTTAACCGGCTAAAAGAGTTAGTTTCGCTAAGTGAGTCATATTTAGAATGATATCCCCACTCGACACATCTGGATTGTTTACTGTCTTACGTCATTCCTGCTCTTATCAGACAGGTGAGGGTGACGGTAATCATTAGCGGCTGCACCGAAAGAAATTTGAAGTGTTCTCAACACAACACAAGCATCAATAGTTGCAAACAGCAGATGAGTCGCTTCTGATGAGTCACAAGAATTGTCATTTTGAGTGTACTGAACACCTGTTGAGTCTTCTGACAAAGCACTCGTGGGCATTTTAGGCATTTGTTTAGAGAGCTGTGTGAATGACTGTGCACTGAAATGTACTAATACGTGTTAATCCCAGATAACAATCATTATTACAGCACTTCAGTTTTTTTTTTATTATTATACAAGTCTACCAGTTTTGTCTGCTCGAGTGTCTGAAACATCTAAAACTAATTTATAATGACTGAAACATTATTCCTATCCTTTTTTGGAAACACTCAGGTCTGTATTTAAAACTGGTGACTAAAGGGGCTATCAAACTGGCAGTTTAGTCTGAAACAGAGCACAGTTTGAATCAAAAATCGGTAACGTGAAAGCTGTCAAACGGACCAGGTAGCACAGCATGGTACTGAACCTGAGACTACCTCTAGGGGCAACTTTGAGTTCGAATTGTCTGCCAAATGCTGTAAATGTAAAGTAACCAGCGCATGTGTCACCATTAGTTTCCACCGCACGCTCATACCATGAGAGGCAGGGGAACATCATCTGTGTTTAATTTGTCAATTAAAACCTCTTACAATTGTAGATGTCACAGTTAGAGGCCTGCATCACCTGACGATCCCAGCAGGCAGTTTTTACTTTCGGGTGATCAGATATGAAGCTTGTTTGACAAATTAGCGCCTCAGTCATCATCACAGGAGTGTATCGGATGCATCGGATTAGGTTGCTAGGGTTACATTTACTAATTTGTTTGGTAAATGAATTAGAAGTAAATTAATTCCAAAATTGTATGGTACAAACAAAATAATAATTGTGGGATTCTGTAAGAAGTGGGTTAGGGGCAGAATTCATTTTTCAGCAGGCAGAAGTGAGGTTATTAAAACAATAATCTTACATGCACACCTTAAGTCACAATCTCATTGTTTTATTTGTGAAAACTTACAGATAGCTAAAGAGAAGCTCTAAGAATGACTCTAAGCTAATACTTACAAATTATTAACTGAGTTCCTTCGCTATCTTTTAGGAAACATTGTAGGTGACATCTTTTGTTGGGTTGGTTACAAACTCACATGTTCACAGGATTAAATGTTTTAATTAATTTAACTGGAAAATTTTGATTGATACTGAACCTACGGCAAATTTTTGGACTATAGCTGGACTTTTTCTGGACTAGTGTCATAAGTCCCATTACCCCACATTTTTACAATTGCACAAAAATACAGTTTAACTACATGAACATTATCGCACTTAAAAAATATATAAAATTATATATTTATTTATAAAATATATATATACACACTGTGCTACTTTTTTTTAAAATATATTTTTGTTTCTTTTATATGGAAATTTTCATCCAGATTTTCCTCTATGCCCTATATATTTATTTTATTTTATTCAATTCAAATTTTTTGTATAACACTTTTAACAATGGGCATTGTCTCAAAGCAGCTTTACATAACATAAGAAACATAACACAAAAAATATAATATTATGCGAAGATTAAAATATAATACAAAGATTAATATTAGACTTATATTTAAATGTGTTTGTATTTATCCCCAATGAAAAAGTCTGAGGTGACTGAGGTGACTTTGATGAGGAAAACTCCCTTAGATGGAAGAGAAAGAAACCTTGAGAGGAACCAGACTCAAAAGGGAACCTCATCCTCATTTGGGTGACACTGGAGGGTGTGATTATAAATATACAGTCTGACAGTTGTGTATTGATGAGGAGGAGGTTGTTCTCAAAGACCACATGGAGTTAGCATCTCCTCTTAGAATGTTTAAATACTTCATGAAGCGGAATCCAACTGGAGCTGGTAAATCTCTATATGTCTCAGGATCCTCACAGAGTCAGCCTCATCTCAATGAAGATTCAAAATCTTTGACACAGAATACAACTGGAGGTGGTACAATCTCTGGATGCCCCGGGATGGGTATTAGCATAATTAGCTGCTAATTAGCATAGCTGCTGTTCGTAATATTAGCAAGCACTAGATGATATTGTGCATTTGTTCAGATGTATTAGAGCACAAGATTGTGGGAAGTATTTTGTGCACGCCTGACTAAAGCTAATGTCTGACTAATGTCTTTAATCTGCATTTAAACTATAATCCACATTTATTTTGTTTCATTTTATTTATTTTTTTTACCTTAGTATTAATTCCATTTTAAAAAGGTTTCTATTTTTTCTTTTATTTTCATATCGTACTGTGTATGATTGTGTACGTGACAAATAAAATTTGAGTTTGAATTTGATCCAGAATTTCAGACCAGAATCAATATTCAGTATCAGGTCTCTACATATCATGTAGTCAAACTAATGGGTTGATTATACACCATGGTAACAATTTATTAGCGAACAATTTTGCTAGCTAAAGTCATTTGAACTTTTCCAGGTATCAAATGCAAACCTCTTCAACAGCTACATGCAGTCTCTGAAGAACAGCGTTTCAGACAAAAATCTTCAGGTATTCTGGGATCTGCTCGTTGCAGGTGTGTTTATATGGTTTAGGATTTTATTTATTTATTTTAAGAGCGAGTAGACGACATCATGACTAAGCAAGACCTTTTCCTGCAGATTCTATAATGCTAATCAGCAAGGATGAGGTGGATAGCAGCACAGTGTCCAAGCAAGAGGCTAACCAGGTGATTTAAATACTTACACCATCTTTGTCTGCTTCATTCAATCTTATGTGTAATTTAGTAACAGTAAAATGATAAAATTCATTTATTCTCTGAAGACAATTTAAAAAGAAAAGGGTTTCTTGTGTATGGCTGTTTATGCTGTAGATTTATGCCTCGTGTATGTTTAACTGTAACCAAACTCTATACCTTTCACCAGTTTTTGACTTTTGAAGAAAAACAGGAAGTAGCGGCTGCTCCTTCTCACGAGGACGCAGGAGACGTGGATGATTTGGTAAGTGCCCTTGTTGGTGCTAAATTAATCAGTGTGGGTGGAAACTGTACTGAATGTTGGAAGGATGATTTTTTTTTGTTCTTTTTTATATTTATTTTTGTGCTTGTATTTCTTTTCACACAGCTGGACATGATGTGAACCTAGAATGTCCATCCATGTTGCCTTGGGCTCCAGTTGATGCTGAGGTCGCAGTAATGTTTGCACTTTTTTGTATTAACAAGACACATGTACCAAAATTAAAAGATTGAAACAAAAATCCTCTTAAAGTTGTGACTTATTTAAAGTTCCATTCTCAACAGCATTCATGATGTACTTTATTATTCACCTCATCTAGCAAATTAACAGTTCAGAAGTTCACATGTACATTACAGCACAGTGATTTATATTTTCACATATACCAACGTTGGAAGTTGGGGTCTGAGAACAGGGTCAGCCATGATACAGCACCACTGGAGCAGTGAGTGCTAGGGGCCTTGTTCAAGGGCCCAACAGGGGCAGTTTTGCAGTGCTGGGGCTTGAACCACAATCCTCCAATCAACAACCCAGAGAATTAATTGCTTGATCCACCACTTGCTTTATTCACCAGTTTTGCTCCACATTTCAGAAATGCAGGCACTAATGCAGTACAGAGAAGTTGCCCTTCTTTCAATGGATTTTACCAATTAGTCCGCTACCAATCTTTAATCATTATTCCTGAGAGAATTTTGGATGCATATTTCTTATATTTTTATACCTTTATATACCTTATATTGGTATTAAGGTCTAAAACAGGTTTTGAGTCTCATCGGGTGGTGAAACTTAATAACCCAAAGTAATACTTGGTCTTTTTTTACGCTGTGTCTTATGTATTCTGTGAACATTTTAACCAGATGTAGTTATGCTTTTAATTGAATGCACCTCTAGTTCTTGCGATTAAAATTGATCGGTGACCTGTTAACATGTAAGACAGAGCATTACACTTTCTTTATTCTTGGTCTTGTTGGTTATTTAACTCAGCAAACTCCGGTTTTGTTTTGTGGGTTTTGTCAATGTTGATAAAGCACACATTATTAAGTTAAGATAAATGTATCGATCCCAAAGTAAATTTCCCAGTTCAAAGCAGTTAGATGTTCCACTCTGAATTTTCCTGTAGCAGCATATCCTGATGTTTTGGTTTTTTCCTCTTGAACCAAAGCAGTTTGCCAAAGATGTTATTACAAATGACATACTTTTTACTGTTGTGGAACTTTTATGAAACAAGATCCTTTTATGACTTATTTTATAGCAACTATAAACAGGCATTCCCTCACTAGCTTCTCTATTTTACTATCTCTTGAAGTTCATAAGACAAAAGAAATGAAATATAGCTTCTTGTGCCAGAAAACCTAGTTAGAGCACTACTGCTAGAGGCTCCTTCCATAAATGGTGAATAAATGTTTCTTCACAGAATACTTACACAAACATGCGGAACAATTATTGCACAGGGTCTTTTTTCTGTCTTTCTTTTAAATTTATTTGACGTTTATCTGAATTGTCACGTAAGTTATACAGAGTATATACTGTACATAGCTGCAAGTTGTTACTATGGAAATGATCGCGCTTTAGAACAAGTGCATTAATATAAATTTGTCAGAGCTGCTGTTATAGAACATTACTCAACACCTGACAAATTAGATTTAAGAATTCAAGAGATTTGTTTCTGAGAAGATTTAGGTCCATCGGTACCAGAGCCAGTTTTTTCCCCCAAACCCATAAACCTACTGAACTCTGCACTACATCGCTAGGACCCTGATGTCTCACAAATACTTCACTAACTGTAATCACATTGCAGTTCTGTTAATACTTCTCCACTCTACATTCTGTACATTTTAACAATTGTAATTGTATATAACTGGACATTCATACAGTTTACATCTATTCATGCATACTATCTGTAAATACACTGTATTTTTCTTGGTTACTGTTGTACATACAATGTAGATAATGCACACATTTTCACAACATTTATACTTTGTGTCATTTATACTTTGTGTCTACTTTGTCTATACAACTGGCACATATTCCTCTTTTGCACATACTATTTTAATGCACAATCTTTATTTATTTTTGTACATATACTGATATATTTATTCCTTTGCATATATTTTCATTTATTTTCACTTCTGGTAGATGCTAAACAGCATTTTGTTGCTATGTACCTGTACTATGCAATTACATGCAATGCATCCATCAACCCATCCATTCACCCATCCACCCACCCATCCATTTATACACCCATCCATTCATTCATCCACCAACTCACCCATCCGTCCACCCTGCCATCCAGTCAGACAGTCACTCACTAACTCATCCATCCATTTATCTATCTATGTTACAGGGGGATATGGCTATGACACCGTCAATGCAGAATCCAAAAAATATAGCTTTATGACAAGCCTAAAAGAATATTCATAGAACTTATTTGTCAAACTGTCTGCTGATATTGATGCCCGTGTCTGTAGATGATCTATTGCATGAACTATATCGTGACCCTTACAGGCTGTGTGCACAGCCGACATCTGATGGGTTGCAGTATGACACATTGACGTCACTGGATATGTTTCTTGACTAAGACTCACCCAAGCAAAGTGTAATCATGGATGTGTCAATCAGGGCACTGTTTTTGACAGTGGCTTGTGGTCTGTCCTTTGAGGTTGGGTAAAAATAGGTTCTTATACACCACAGTCCTACTTTTTTAGACTGATTGATTAGAAACTCAAAGATTTCTTCACAAAACACTGGCATTGGTCTATTAACCATGTCTTTATTTTGTTTTTGAGAGCACATTTAATTCTGTTCTTGGTGCATAGATATTTATACAATTTGTTTAACAATACAAAATTCAAATTTGATATCATACAGTGATGATTCAATATAAGGTAAAAATAAGTTTTGCCTGACTATGTTCCTTAGATTTCATTTTGAACCGATTCAAATATTTGAAATTATTTAAGAACTATAACTAAAACATAGTATTGTAACAGTAATTAATTAGTAATGTAATTAAGTAAGTAAGTAATTAACAGTAATGTTAGCTCTTGGGTCCTACTGCATTAGCTTTAAAAGCCTGACTACATCTCAAAAACGGTGTTGCACACATTTCAGTGAGAGTTCAAAAATAAACCTTTTCTGTTGAGATAAGAGTTTTGAGATAGATATAAAAAGAAAATGAAGCTTTAGCATAGAAGAAAATGTGGGCTTAATTAAGTTTAAATGTTTACTACACCACAGGTAATAAGTGGTATTTTATGCCCAGTAGCCTTCTTTATTATACAGTCTGAATGTCTTATTTGATGCTCAGATATATAAAATCATTAACAGCCTTAAAACAAGCGATACAATAACACTATTTTTACAGTTCTAATTTTTTTCCCATCTTCATTAAGGGTGCTAATAATTTTGAAGCTGATTGTATTTCACTGTCACATTCCATTTCTTTCATTCATTCAGCATTTCAATCTGATGGAAAAATAAAGACCACCGATTTCCTTCAAGTTATTACAGCCTTTATTTCACTGATTTACAGATCAGTTCATGCAAAAATGTGGTTGCAGATTTTACCCAGAGACATGAAAAGCTGGTGATGAGAACATTTTACACTTATTCATTTCTGAACTGCTTTTTATCTGTAAAAGACAGCATACCATCCAAGCTGAGAAGGCACAGTGACTTTTTATCAATCCTGAGATTAAAATCTACAACCTTACGGTTGTAATGCTCCTAATGCAATACCTTCTTATCACTGCACAGCTATCGACAGCGATGATGAGGTCAGATATAGGTGAGTAGTTTTTTTTTTCATTTAATTCAGACCACTGAATACTCAGGCATTGATGATGGGCCTCTAGCCAGGAGGAAATGTTTAATATCCTTTGATTTGAATTTTAATTTGACAGATGGAATGGGGGAAGGTGAATCATGAGGGTGTATGAAGCCATTATTGGGTGTATTTTTCAAGGAAAGCTTTGTGGTTGGTGAGTAAGAGAGATGAGGAGAGAAGTGAATGAATCTGCTGAAAAAAACACACACAAATCATTGATAATGAAGAGAATGGTGTAGCAAAGGTGATGGGTGCTCAATATAAACATTTGCTGCTGCTGCTATCTCTTTGGTTAATATTTCTGGATTTTACCATGTAATGTGCAGGATACTTGCCCATAGATGTTTATCACCTCCTCCAGTTCACATGTTCGCTTGATGACACATGAGAGAAATTAATATGACCTACAGTCAGTTCTAGAATGGATTATTGGCACCCTTTGTAGAGTATAAAATATCTTTCTGTCTTCTGTGTGTTAATTAGCTTGATCAGTAAAAATATGTGAAAATTGTACTATATGATCGAAGTATATTTATTGTAAGAAAATAAAAAATCCTTTTAAAATAATTGAGTAAAAATGTGTCACAGTTATTAACGTTTAGTACTATGTGGAACCTGCCAACACGAACAGCACTAAGTCTTCTTCTGGAATGCTTGATGTCATTGGAAAATACTCTATAATATAACAATGTACTCTACAAATCCTCCAGCATCCTATGTCCTCTCTTGTGGACTCTTCTCCTCAGCTCACAGCAAAGTTTTTTAAGGGTTTTATTGTCTGGGTATTATGATGGTCAGGTTAGAAGCTTAATTCAGTGATTAACTGAACCACATTAGTTAGAATTCAGATATATTTTTTAATATCCCTCTGAAATGTCAAATACTGAGTAAGGAATCTGAGACCATTACACAAAACAGAACCTCTCCAAATCCTCCCTGGACCAAAGTTCTCTCTTGTGAACTCACCTCTTCAGTTTAATCTGCAGGTTTATTGATGAGGTTTATATCATGGGCCCAGACAGTCAACTCAAAAGCTCACTCACTCACTCACTCATTTTCTACCGCTTATCCGAACTACCTCGGGTCACGGGGAGCCTGTGCCTATCTCAGGCGTCATCGGGCATCAAGGCAGGATACACCCTGGACAGAGTGCCAACCCATCGCAGGGAACACACACACTCTCATTCACTCACGCAATCACACACTACAGACAATTTTCCAGAGATGCCAATCAACCTACCATGCATGTCTTTGGACCGGGGGAGGAAACCGGAGTACCCGGAGGAAACCCCCGAGGCACGGGGAGAACATGCAAACTCCACACACACAAGGTAGAGGCAGGAATCGAACCCCCAACCCTGGAGGTGTGAGGCGAATGTGCTAATCACTAAGCCAGCGTACCCCCCCAACTCAGAAGCTAATATTTTTAATTGAATGTGGATGTATCTTTGTTCTGGTAGATCCTGGTTGAAGATCTTTTTTCAGAGTAAAATATATGAAAACCTTCCACAATTCTGAATCTCTTCAAATCATTCATCATTCCGAGGCCTATCTTGTGACCTCAGCTCTAGTCAGCTTACCTCACAGGTTTTCAGTGGGGTTTTATATCAGGGGACTGGGATGGTCATGTCCAAATCAGTGTTCCTTTGTTATCCCTGAACATTTGTAAGTGGATGTAGTTTTTGGGCTGTCCTGCTGGAAGATCCTACCTCAAGCCAGTTGTGAACTTCATGGCGGAGACAACCAGGGTTCCATGAAAACATCTCTTAGTACTTCATGCAGTCAATGATGCCATGTCCTAATAAGTTTCCTAGACCAGAAGGCCACAAATCCTCCACCACAGCTAACAAAAGCGATTAGGTTCTTTTTGTGTTAAACTCACATTAAGTCTTTATAGCCAAACTGCTCTACATCACTGGAAATGTTCTCTTATATCATCATAAAAACCACTATCTAAAAGTGCTGACGGGGTTTTATACAGTTTTTAATTAGAACAAACAGTTTGTAAGTTAAGCTTCTTATGAAAAATCGCTCAAATCACCAATTTTCTTTTCAAAAAATGTGATCTACCAGAAAATGACATGCTCATACTAATTTGCATACTACTAACTTCCATTTGCAATCAATACGCCAATTCATTTTATGGAATTGTTCAAGTAAAGCAATTTGAGCTTGATTCACTGGACATCATGGTTAATGAGAGTCTACTGCTACCCTAAGTTCCTAAAGCAATGATTCAGCATTAAACAGATAGAGGAGGAAGTGTCCTTGTACAAGAGAAGCCTCATTAAAATCAGCTTATATTCAGATAACGCACTCCAACTGACAGTAACAAAACCTGAGCCAGCATAACAATATACTCATTATAGTGCATATTGCCTCTTACAGAACTCTAGAAAACGATGTTTGTGTCAAATCCGATAAATACATATAATCATATTTCATACTTTTGATGTCTTTTATGGCTTTATATTACCTTGACACATCACATAATTTCTCGACTGCTGTGGAAATATTTTCATTGCATTGTCTGTTTAAAATGGAGATATATTAAACAGACAGCAACCTTTATTCGCCCTGTAGGTTAGAGATTTGTAGCCTTTTTGCTCTCTTGATTATTATTTTTTTGTCTATTAATGAAAAGGAACTTAAAATATGTATAAAAGCAAGGGTCAAATTGTGATCAATATTATGTTTTGCATAAAATATGTTATATATGGTTTATATTTTATATATACTCAATGCATATTCGTGCAGCTTTCTAATTAGCCAATCACGTGGCAGCAGCACAGTGCAAAATTTCAAATAATAATGTTGTCATCAAACAACAGAATGAAGAGAAAACATGATCTATGTGACTTTGATCATGCCGTGGTGGTTAGTACTGTACCTGATTGGTTGTATGGGTATTTCTGAAACTGTTGATCTCTTGGGAGTTTCACACAAGACAATCTCTAGAGTTTACAGAGACTGTTGTGAAAAACAAAAAACAGTGAATAATGAACAGTTTTGTGGATGGATTTTTTTGGTTGGTTTGTGCTGTGGGAAGAATATAGTACCTCAAATAAGTAGTCTTTACAAACGTGGTGAGCTGAAAAGCATCTCTCCACTTTGGGTGTTCCTTTGTCCATGATTACCTCAGATTCTTGTTCTTGGCTGACAAGAGTGGAACCTGATGTGCTTTTCGGCTGTTGAAGCTCGTTCACACCAAGGTTTGATGTGTTGTGCATGAGATGCTTTTCTGCTCACCACAATTATTTACATCACTTTGTATAAACTCTAGAATCATTAAAATCCCAGGAGATCAGCAGTTTCTGAAACACTCAAACCATCCCATCCAGTCCCAACAACCATCCCACAGTTAAAGTCACAAAGATGACACTTTTTCTGCATTCTGATGTTTGATGATAACATTAACTGAAGCTCCTGACCTGTATCTGCATAATTTTTAGCAATGCACTGCTGCCACATGATTTACTGAATAGTGCATGAACAACTGAATGTGCAGCTGTATAGATGTTCCTAATAAAGAGGCAGGTCAGTGTACTATAACTGTAAGATTTTGTTTTTGGTGTCAATTCTCTATTGCATTTCTATCTTAATAGCCAATGCAAAGTTAGTCAATAGTTATTAATAATAATTAATTCAAACTTAACAGTTTAAGAAAAGTTAGAACTTTAATTATCACTAACAAGAAAACGTCATTAGTGTTCAACATCATCAACAAATCTCACTTTCCCATCCAAAATGCTACTTATGTATTGTTAGAATGAATGTTTCAGTCTTATACTGTATGTCACCCAGAACCAATAAACTCCAGTGATTTAAAGCTGATTCTGAAATATGCCATAAAATGGGACTGCAAGCAGAAATGTACAGTTCTGTTCATTATTTTGACAGCCAGACCAGGTTTGCCACAAGCAGTTATGGGAACCATTAAACCTTCAGCAACAAAATAAATTCCCTAACATACTTCTTCCTTCCAAAAAAAATATTTCATGCACTAAAAACAGCATGAGACTTTCAAAGATGTGCAAAATGTGTGCCTGATATCTTCTCCTCCTCATGAAAAAAGACATGAACTTTTGATTCGCCTCTCAAACAGGCTTTCCTCCTACTTTGACTTATTTCCAAGACTGCTGCGGCAAAAAGACGCTGACATCAATAAAAGTGCAAAGAGAAATGGGGCAAATTAATTCACTGTGAACTCTCAGCACTAGGCTTTCCCAAGGAAGCTGTTATTGTACCTCAAGCCTATTGATATCAGCACTTCATGGACTGAATTATTCAGGGGTCGCAGACGGTGGGCATTGAAAGTCAGCAGATACTGGCCTCTTAAAGCACTTCCTGCTCATTCATCTCCAACATAGACGATGTTCTGCTCTAAAATGCTCTGAATGAAAAAACCCAACAGTAATTTTACCCTATTTTGTGTTTATCTTTATAAAAGTTACACCATATTAAAACGAACGTTCATGTTCACAATGGCATATTTAAAGTTTATTTCCTTCTCAGTACTGAAATGGCAACAAGGCAAAAGTAATCTTGAAACACCATGTGGAAATAGGAAACATCTGACATAAGCACTTCATGGCATCCCATGTGATTGAGAAAGTAAAAGCTTCCTCAGGGAAAAGAAATGCACAGTTACTGTAAGAGTCCTATCTCTTCGGGCTATTTAAAAAATTTCAGTTTTACAGTGACTTCGGGAAAAAAAAAAACACTTGAGAACAGTTTTCCTGTGAGATAAATCGTTTCTGACTGTAAACGTTCAGACTGTACAGTTGTTTAATACAGAATGTTGACAGAAGAGACATGAGACCTGCTTTCTCAGCGTTTCATTGGCTTCTCCACCTGCCTGGACTGTCTGACTGAGACGGTGTGGATGGACAGATGTGGTCACATCTACAGATAAATGAATTAAACATGAAGGTAAATGTGTGACAGGTTGCCTCAGAGACAAAGCTGTATTGTAAAGGTACAGATAAACTTGTTTTTTTTCTATCTGCAATTTTGCAGCAAATTGTCAGTACAGTTGCCAATTGTTATACATAATCCAGATTTCATCTTATACACCAAACTAGAAATTGTGCTTTTCTTCCAATCAGACATTCACTCGTTGTGCTTTTTGACATTCCAAGTTCATGATGATAAGGCATGTCATTCTTTTTGCTCACACAGTGGTTACTCTCATGACCAGTTCTCTGGGCGGATGGCTGCTGGTGTTACTGGTGTTGCTGGTGTTTCCAGACTGGCTGCGTAGCTCATGTGGCCTACGGTGACTGAAAAGATGAAAAAAGCTATAAGGACAGTGATGGTCAGTCCCTGTAGTATCATTGCTGTGGTTGTGTGAAGAGTCCTCTGCAGTAAGAGCTGCTGCTGTGGTGTTTGGTGTATCAGGAGCTGTCGCAGCAGCCATTAATGAGGAGGTTGACGGTGATATATCGGCACCCGCCTGCTCCTGCTGATGGAGCAGAGAGAGAGTCCACTCGCCTTCGTTGGCCTTTAGTTCTTCGCTGTCCCTCTTTTTGTCATAGTTCAGAACTTTCCACTTTTGGTTTACCGCCTGCCAACGATTGAATATGCGGAAGACGGAAGGGCCTTCGTGGACAATCAGAGCTGAGAGCACAGAAAAGAGAGCTGTGATGTTATTGTTTCAGTTACTTTTAATGCATCTAAAAAGGTGTAGCCCGCAAAATGAAGGTTGGGGCAACCATATAGTGTTTTAAATAACAGTATAAGGATTTATGAAAATTATTGCATAATTTATTGACTACATATTAATTCCACACTTACACTTAAGCACATAATTCTTATTCAGAGGTTTTTAAAACTTGTACAGAATACTCTGGTCTATAGATGCAACAAATCACAAATTTGATCAAATTTTAATAACAAATATATGTATATTGGTTTACATAATGGTTTATATATATAGGTTTACATAAGATGAAAATCAGGTCTCCATGAGTGTCTCCTATTTTATTTAAAGAACACATATATATCAGAGTCTATTGTACAACATGACGTGTGTTTGTGGAAGGGGATCATTGCAAAAACAATGGAGATTTCTTAATGGTCATATTTATGCAAATATAGGAATTTCTATAGGGCTCACAAACTTTCAAGCGAAACTGTATTCACTGAAATTATCCAGAGATCAGTCTACTGGGCTGCACCTATATTACAAAACAGCATTCAGCTTTCTCAACTTACTGAAAAAAAAAAAAAACACTTCAGTGTGAAAATGCCCTAAACCTAAACCCCTTAATCGTAACGATGGATGAAACACGACCCATAATTCAGCTATAATACAATTCACTTTATCAGCTAATATTCAAGGCTGGAAGTTGAATCAGATATTTTAGAATAGAAACATGATACAGTGCAGGAACGTTCCCTGAGTTAGAGTGCTCGATCTCCTGCTGTTCTCCATTAAGCTTACTGCAAACCAGAAACATTCGGGTTGTTCCTAGGAACCCTTCAGTTGAATAAGAGCTGATGCTTTTGATCCCAAACACATTTTGATACTCAGTATTTTGTTCACTAAAGCAGTAAAAAAAAACTATAG